>NC_060174.1:18727051-19027051 GCF_021184085.1 Oncorhynchus gorbuscha
AGTAAGGGCTGTGAGAGGAGCTGCCACCTGACCGAAATTACGGATGAAACGACGATAGAAATTTGCGAAGCCGAGAAAGCGCTGCAACTCGACACGTGACTTAGGGACGGGCCAATCGCTGACAGCTTGGACCTTAGCGGGATCCATCTTAATGCCTTCAGCGGAAATAACAGAACCGAGAAATGTGACGGAGGAGGCATGAAAAGCGCACTTCTCAGCCTTCACATAAAGACAATTCTCTAAAAGGCACTGGAGGACACGTCGAACGTGCTGAACATGAATCTGGAGTGACGGTGAAAAAATCAGGATATTGTCAAGGTAAACGAAAACAAAAGCGGGAAGCGGATAACGATTCTTAACCGTTATGTCATTCAGCCCTCGATAATCCACGCAGGGGCGCAGGGTCCCGTCCTTTTTCTTAACAAAAAAAACCCCCGCTCCGGCGGAAGAGGAGGAAGAGACTACGGTACCGGCGTCGAGAGCTACAGACAAATAATCCTCGAGAGCCTTACGTTCGGGAGCCGACAGAGAGTATAGTCTACCCCGGGGGGGGGAGTGGTTCCCGGAAGGAGATCAATACTACAATCATACGACTGGTGCGGAGGAAGGGAGATGGCCCTGGACCGACTGAACACCGTGCGCAGATCGTGATATTCCTCCGGCACCCCTGTCAAATCACCAGGCTCCTCCTGTGAAGAAGGGACAGAGGAAACAGGAGGGGTAGCAGACATTAAACACTTCACATGACAAGAGACGTTCCAGGAGAGGATAGAATTACTAGACCAATTAATAGAAGGATTATGACACACTAGCCAGGGATGGCCCAAAACAACAGGTGTAAAAGGTGAACGAAAAATTTAAAAAGAAATGGTTTCGCTATGATTACCAGAGACAGTGAGGGTTAAAGGTAGCGTTTCACACTGAATCCTGGGGAGAGGACTACCATCCAAGGTGAACAAGGCCGTGGGCTCCCCTAACTGTCTGAGAGGAATGTCATGTTCCCGAGCCCAGGCTTCGTCCATAAAACAGCCCTCCGCCCCAGAGTCTATCAAGGCACTGCAGGAAGCTGCCGAACTGGTCCAGCGTAGATGGACCGACAAGGTAGTACAGGATTTTGAAGGAGAGACCTGAGTAGTTGCGCTCGCCAGTAGCCCTCCGCTTACTGATGAGCACTGGCCTTTTACTGGACATGAAATGACAAAATGACCAGCGGAACCGCAATAGAGACAGAGGCGGTTGGTGATTCTCCGTTCCCTCTCCTTAGTCGAGATGCGAATACCCCCCAGCTGCATAGGCTCAGCACCTGAGCCAGTGGGGGAAGATGGTAGTGATGCGGAGAGAGGGGCAACGGATAATGCGAGCTCCCTTCCACGAGCTCGGTGACGAAGATCAACCCGTCGTTCTATGCGAATAGCGAGTTCAATCAAGGAATCCACGCTGGAAGGAACCTCCCGGGAGAGAATCTCATCCTTTACCTCCGCGCGGAGACCCTCCAGAAAACGAGCGAGCAAAGCCGGCTCGTTCCAGTCACTGGAGGCAGCAAGAGTGCGAAACTCTATAGAGTAATCAGTTATGGATCGATTACCTTGACATAGGGAAGACAGGGCCCTGGAAGCTTCTTCCCCAAAAACAGAACGATCAAAAACCCGTATCATCTCCTCCTTAAAGTTCTGATACTGGTTAGTACACTCAGCCCTCGCCTCCCAGATTGCCGTGCCCCACTCACGAGCCCGTCCAGTAAGGAGAGATATGACGTAGGCGATACGAGTTGTGCCCCTTGAGTACGTGTTGGGCTGGAGAGAAAACACAATATCACACTGGGTGAGAAACGAGCGACATTCAGTGGGCTCCCCAGAGTAACACGGCGGGTTATTAATTCTGGGCTCCGGAGACTCGGAAGCCCTGGAAGTAGCCGGTGGATCGAGGCGGAGATGGTGAATATGTTTCGAGAGGTCGGAGACTTGGGCAGCCAGGGTCTCAACGGCATGTCGAGCAACAGACAATTCCTGCTCATGTCTGCCTAGCATCGCTCCCTGGATCTCGACGGCTGAGTGGAGAGGATCCGAAGTCGCTGGGTCCATTCTTGGTCGGATTCTTCTGTTATGCAGGTGAGTGAGGACCCAAAAGCGGTTTAACAGAAACAGAGTCTTTTAATGTTCAAACACAGGGAAAACATAAATCCTCTTCAGATGTATCGGTTGACTAGTCCCCTTCTAGCAGCAGAGGAGAATAGCAGGGCTAGCGGCAACAGACTGCAGGTCCCTCCGGGTAGGCGCGGGCCGTAGAGGACAGAGGCACCTGATCAAACGCAGCATCTAATGAAGAGGCAGATAACGACAGGACAGAACAAGGGCGAAGCAAACGAGAATCCGACAAAGACAGAAGCAGAAACAGAGAGAGATAGAGACCTAATCAGAGGGAAAAGAGGGAACAGGTGTGAGAGAGTAAACGAGGTCGTTAGAGGAGAATGAGGGACAGCTGGAAGAAGGAAAGGGACCATAGAGAGAGAGAGAGATAGAGGGAGAGAAGGTAACCTAAAACGACCAGCAGGGGGAAACGAAGAGAAGAGAAAGAACAGGAACAAGACATAACATGACAATACATGACACACGCAAAATAATATAGTTGTTTTTGAAGTTCTTTCCAATGTTTTAAGGGTTTATGAAAAGTTTATTTCCATCCTGACTTTTACATAAGTCCTTTGTATTGGTGTAGACTTGACGGACCAGATGGGACTCATTCCCACCCAAACTAAAAGGAGAAACCAATGTTTTCTCTGGTAGGCACAAACTACCTGGCACCCCTATAAATAAAAACCTCAAGTCAAAACCGTTACATAAAAAATGGCACCCCAGATGGGATAGCTCAACATTGAGAACTTGTCATGCAGGTGAAAGAGGACCCAAAAGCGACTTGGCGAAAACAGAGTCTTTAATCCAGTAAAGTAAATACAAACAAAAAACACAACTTTCACTCGAAATGACGAGGACAAACTGGAGACTCGATCTTGAACAGCAGGTGAACAGCAGGTTGCCTCGGGAAGGCACTTGAACCAGACAGACTCAGACACCTGCTCACCACGCAGCATCTGAGGAAAACACGACACGACAGGGCGATACACAAACACAGCACGGTGAATTCTAGACAAGGAACCGACAGGACAGGAACGGAACACAAAGGAAGAAATAGGGACTCTAATCAGGGGAAAGGATCGGGAACAGGTGTGGGAAGACTAAATGATTGATTAGGGGAATAGGAACAGCTGGGAGCAGGAACGGAACGATAGAGAGAAGAGAGAGCGAGAGAGTGAGAGAGGGAGGGGGAGAGAGAGGGATAGAAAGAGGGAAAGAACCTAATAAGACCAGCAGAGGGAAACGAATAGAATGGGAAGCACAGGGACAAGACAAGATAATAAATGACAAAACATGACAGAACTAACCAAAGCAAATATTTTGTGTGGAATTAAAACAATGGATTCACCCCAAGATAATGTGCTCATCCATGTCATACCTGTCAATGGGAATATACAGGGCCATTCTGACCATCAAGCTGACAATACAAATCATAATGTGAATGGAGATAATGCAGTTGATTTGGGCCAGAGCCCTGGGAATCTGAATGCTCGGCCTGAGCCACAGGCCACAGGAGGTCTAACCAGTTACTCACTTATTGACATGGATCTGTGTGGAAGTACTGAGCTAGCCCTCCCTCTGACACCCAACCTTCCTCCATTGTCTGGTTTATCTCCAGAGGTTGTAGTCTTACAACTTCAAGGTGACATCCTTGATATTCATCGGACTCAACAACATCTCCAAACTCTTATCCACCATAAATTAAAATGTCTGAGGGAAGAGCAACAACAGAGTGCCATGGAATTCAGAAACTCACTGAGCACTCTAACCCACATGCTGACAGAGCTCAGTGAGAGTGGAAGACGGGAAATTACTGGTGCCATGGACAGGCAATTTGACTACCAACGAAACCAACTCACTGCCACTCTCCAATGGCGCCTGCAACATCACCACACTGAGGTCCTCAAGGACGTTAATTCTGTTTTTTCTCCCATGGTTAACACTGTAGACCAATTGCAGACATAACTCTCTAATTGTGTTAAAATGTTGGATGACGTGTCTGTGGACATGGCCTCCATTAGGCACAACTCCTTACACAGAGTTTCTCTGGTGTCCACTTCTGTTCAGACCACTGAGGGCCAAGCTGGCACCTCTGAACAGCCAAGACCAGGCCATGCTACAGCCACCCCTTGCAGGATGCAATCCACCATGCATCCTGGTGTTCATTTTAATGGTCCGATAACTCCTCCCCCTCTACTTCCTCAATCCCTCCTAGCTCGTTTGTTCATGGTGATATGAGTAGACGTCATGTGGGGGCGATGCTCATTAAATTGCAATTTCCCACCTTTGGGAAAAAAGATGACAGTCCTGATCCGCTAATGTATCTAGAAAGATGTCATGACTTTCTTGCCCTCAATCCCCTGGCTGACGAAGAACTCCTTGCCACATTGAGGAATGTGTTGCATGGAACAGCTCGAGACTGGTGGGATGTGGCACGTCTCACCACTACCTCCTGGGCTGACTTTGAGGCCAAGTTTTCCTCTGCATTTCTGTCTGAGGACTACACAGATGAATTGGCAGACAGAGTCAGAAATCGAGTACAAAGAGAGAAAGAGAGTATCCGTGACTTTGCATACGGTTACCACTCCCTGTGCAGAAGGTGGAAACCTGGCATTGAGGAGGAAGAGGTCATTAAATTGATCTTGAAGAACATCACCCCTAGCCAGTCAACTCCGAGAATGAGTCACCACTGTCGATGGACTGGTTCGCTTGGGACAGCAGTTTAAGAAGGTCAGAGAATGCCAACAGCAATATGACCAGAGAAAGAAACAGACACCCAAACAGTTACCCAAGACAGACCATCAACAACAGCCAGAGTCTCCAGCCAAGACCCCTCTCATGTTCTGTTAGAGATGTATCCAAAAGGGACATTCTTCAGCTACATGTCCAAGACCGTATCAAGTAAACCCTTCCAGAAACCACAAATCACAACAGGCCAACACACCTAACTCTCTTCGCAGGAATGACCATCCTACTCTGGGTGCTTTAACCAGAGCTGAAACCCCAAGAGTCACTGCCTACGCCCCCCCCCCCATCGACATCCCCTTCCTTTCAGTTAATACCGCACCAATCAGAAGCTACAAAGTTACATGATTGGGGTTCAAATGTGGCACTCTTCTCTGCCGTTGCTCCGGTACCACTAACCCTTGCTAATCCTTCTGAAGATCTCCTTTTACAGGCTGTGAGAAGAGCTCAGCTGGAACAGCCAGAGGAGTTAAGGCTGTTGGAACAGCTGCAGAATAATGCTGATGTATGTACTTCAAAGCTGGGACGCACCGGGCTCCTGAAGCACAAAATATTCCTTACACAGGAAATGCCGATCAAGCAAAAGCCATATCGTTTGTCCCCAGCAAAGCTAATCATCCAAAAGGGACTCATTAATGATATGTTAAAACAAGATATAATAGAACGTTCCTCCTCTCCCTGGGCTGCTCCTGTTGTCCTCATCCCAAAAAAGACTGGTGGTCTTAGATTTTGTGTGGACTATAGGAAGACCAACAATGTTTCCCAGACTGATGCCTATCCTCTTCCCACCATCCATGAGATCCTGGAGTCATTGTCAGGCACTGTTGTGTTCACTACCCTTGATCTCAATAGTGGTTATTGGCAGGTTGAGATGGACCAGGAAAGCAAGGACAAGACTGCTTTTGTCTGTGCTGAGGGCTTGTTTACCTTTAAGGTGATGCCCTTTGGATTAAAGAATGCACCTGCCACTTTCCAAAGACTCATGGAGATTGCGTTAGGTGAGCTCAAAGGGAAGATCTGTTTCGTCTACCTGGACAATATAATTATCTACTCTCAGAACAGAGAAAGACACTTTCAAGATCTTCAAGCAGTGTTGGACAAGCTAAGAGAAGCTGGTCTGACCTTGAATATGAAGAAGAGCAACTTCTGCCAAACCTCTCTGAAGTTCCTTGGCCATATTGTGTCTTTTGACGGCATTCATGTGGATCCTGAAAAGACAAAGGCTGTACAAGACTTCCCTGTGCCAACCACACTCAAGGTCCTTCAACGGTTCCTTGGTATGGCTGGATGGTACCATCGGTTTGTGTCGAACTTCTCCCAGGTGGCAGAACCCCTCAACGCGTTGAAGCGAAAAGTAGCAAAATTCCAATGGACGGCAGAGTGCCAGACCTCCTTTGAAACCCTGAAACGACACCTCGTCACACCTCCCATTTTAGGTCATCCCAACTTTGATTGCCCTTTTGTTGTTTACACTGATGCAAGTTATGTTGGACTTGGTGCTGTCCTAGTCTAACAGACTGGACTTGGCACTGAAGAAGTGCTAGCGTTCGCTAGACGGACATTGAATGGAGCAGAACGGAACTACCCCACAACCGAGCAAGAGTGCCTTGCAGTTGTCTGGGCTTTATAAAAGTGGAGGTACTACCTGGAGGGAAGACACTTCACTGTGGTCACTGACCATTCCTCCCTTGTGTGGGTGTTCAAGACCAACAAACCAAATACCAGACTCAAGATGGGCTCTACGGTTGCAAGAGTTCACCTTTGCAGTAGAATACAGGAAAGGAAAATACAACACTGTTCCAGATGCCTTGTCCAGAGCTCCTGCTTGTGATAACGGTGGCCCTCATCTTACATGTGCTACTGTCCTGTCAAGCAGTCGAGACTCTCCCAAAACGGACTTTCCCATTTCTGATGAGGCCATATGGAAAGCCCAACAGGATGATCCAGAAGTACAGGCTTTGTACCAGACTATCCTGGAAGATGGAGAAAAGATGGTCAATCCTACCACAAAGCTGACCATCATTGAAGACAAAGTCTACCGAGTTGTACAACTACCTCACAGAACACTCTACCAAATGTACATACCTGAAACTCTACGCCTTCAACTGCTTCAACATTTCCATGAAGACCCATTAGCTGGTCATTTGGGCAGGTTCAAAACCTACAAGCAGTTGCAAGTGTTACTGTACTGGCCACATCTGAGCATGGATGTGAAGTCACACATCCAAAACTGTCAGGTTTGTCAAATGTACAAACCAGAAGGTAGAAAGCCTGCTGGCAAGTTGCAGCAAACGGTGGTTACCCGACCTTGGGAAATGTTAGGAGTGGATTTGATGGGTCCATTTCCTAGAAGCTCCAATCAGAATGTGTACATGCTTGTTTTTGTTAATTATTATTCAAAGTGGGTGGAACTCTTTTCCCTGCGTCAGGCCACAGCAAGGACCGCCTCTAACATCCTTACGAAAGAGATCCTGACTCGCTGGGGAGTGCCTGATTACATCCTGTCTGATCGAGGTTTCCAATTTGTCTCTGATCTCTTTGAGGAGACCTGCCAAAGATGGAACCTGAGACAGAAGTTGACCACGGCCTATCACCCACAGACCAATCTCACTGAGAGAGTAAATCGAACCTTGAAGACAATGATTGCTTCTTTATGTAGGGACCCAGCACAAACACTGGGGCAAGCACCTTCACGAGTTTCGATTTGCCCTGAATTCTGCTGTGCAAGAGTCCACTGGAGTCACACATGCAGAGCTGAACCTAAGTCATCCTCTCTGAGGACCCTTGGATATGGTGCTACAGCCCCAGCAGCTTACTCCAGACGCTGCTTGCTATGACCAGGTAGTCCATCTCCATGACTTGAGAGCTCTTGTCTCAAAGAACATGATCCAGGCTCGACTCAAGCAGAAGAGAAATTATGATAAGAACAGACGAGACATGCAGTTCCAGCTTCGTGATCGGGTGTGGCTTCGCTCTCATCCTTACTCGAAAGCTGAACAATTCTTCTCGGCCAAGCTCGCTCCTAATTGGCAAGGACCATATAGGATTGTGGAGCAGATGGGCCCTTTGAACTACCGAGTGGTGAAAGAGGACACAGGTGAAGATATGCGCGTTGTCCATGTCTCACGCCTTAAGGCCTGTTACCCCTCGGCTGAGGAATTGGAGGCGATTGAGCGCCGCAAGGTCCTGGATATCTTTGAAGAGGAAAGTGAGGAGACTTTTCTCGGATTCCCAGACCCAGAAGTCTCACACCTTACGCCTGGGACCCCTCAGCTGAGGAGCGTGAGCTCCAAAAAGTCATGAATATTTTTGTAGAGGAAAGCGATGAGGAGACCTTTCTCGGTTTCCCCGACCAAGATGTGCCTTCCAGGGCAATGGTCGTCTTTTTCCAGGGGAGGGGGTGTGTGACGGCCCTGAATTTTTCTGAACCGTCTCAGTGCAGCTCCTTCCAATAGGGCGCTTTCCCTTTAATTCCCAATTAAATAGCCAGCATCAGCTGTGCAAAAGTGGGGGTTGTGATGGAGACGTGACTGAGGATGTGTTCATACACCTCTCCGTTCTTCGTGGCCTTTCTCCGCTCGAGATCTACCACCTTTTTGTATACGGTATTTCATTTGTTTTGATGTGAGGTATACTGTGATGATTTATGTAGGTAGTTGAGGACTTAGTAAGAGTTGATAAGCTTTAAAGTTCTGTGGTAAAATTAGTGTTATATTGATTGTATGTTTAATATTGGGTTTACGCTACACTGAATGAACGGACAAACATTGCGTGACAAAAGTCACTTGAGTTCACTGAACTCCTTTACCGGGCTGGACTCTTTTTAGGCCCGAGGTACAGGACATTTCTGGAGGACCCAGAACTCATTGTGATATTATTATATGTGTGTGTGTAATCATTGTTGTTGCTAATACAACCCACGCAAAATAATATAGTTGTTTTTGAAGTTCTTTCCAATGTTTTAAGGGTTTATGAAAAGTTTATTTCCATCCTGACTTTTACATAAGTCCTTTGTATTGGTGTAGACTTGATGGACCAGATGGGACTCATTCCCACCCAAACTAAAAGGAGAAACCAATGTTTTCTCTGGTAGGCACAACCTACCTGGCACCCCTATAAATAATAACCTCAAGTCAAAACCGTTACAACATGGAATTGTTGTTCAATTTAAATGTTTGAATATGAAATGATTTGTGATGGGATGAAATGTGATTTTAGCTTATAAAATGAGAGATTTGGATTTTCATAAGATAGGGCTGCTCAATCAGTGGCCCGCCCTGTGAAGGGACATGGGCTATAAAACTTTTCAAACACGCCCTCCTCTCCCTTCCTAGCCCTTGACGACAATAGAACTTCCTGTTCCGAGGATGTGAGGGTGACGGTCCGACGTCAGAATGGTTCAGATAATAAATACAGAACGTAGCCAACATCAGCGTGAGCTTTGGTTGCGAATGGTATGAACTTTGAACTCTTATTCACTACAGAAGTGATACCTCTTAGCCGTTGAGTTAGCAAACTATCAAAGGAGGTGGTCACCACTCCTCTGCTAATTAGTGAACCTCCACCCATAAAAGGATTGATCTCTGACCTCAGCAGCGATACCAACCCTAATTATACCATTAGCAGGAAAAAACAGACAAAATTGCGAACGCTCTCCAAAATCATCCATTAAACACAGGCTTTGTGACGGTTCTCCCCACTTTTGCACCGATGTATCTAATTATTCTCAGCATTACTTTATCAAATCTCTAGTAATTGATTATGCACACATACAATTTATCATAATTTCAAATAATTCACAGAATCCATATAAAACTTAAGAAATCTTAGGTACTCACACAGAACTTTAAGGATCACCCACACAGGATTGGTCAGATGTTCACCCAGAACTGGTCAGACGTCCACACAGAACATCAGACCATAAAAAGGTTACCCACACAGAGTCAACCTACCCCGCTCACACAGAACAATCTGACAACTATTACCTAGTGATCCCATAACAAAATACTCACACAGAGTAACCCAGGGCATAACTGGCTTGCACATTTAAAATAATTGGAATTCACCACCTCTGAGGGTCACTTAGACAATCACACAGACGCACAGAATGAGGAGAAGGCAGTTGATGGCCTTGATGTAGGATCTTAATTTGAGAATGAGAATTTTCCTGCGCCACAGGAAATTCAGATTCGTGATTTATATAAATTCACTGAAAAGCTGGACTTACACGGTTATATTAACAGTGTTGCACTTTTCACATAGCCTACTTTTGTCCAGCTAATTTATTTTATTTATATTTATCTCACCTTTATTTAACCCGGTAGGCCATAGGCTAACCACCGATCAAGCAACATTATGGACTAAACGTTAAATCCTGTTAAATTATTTTGCTACAATAATACTGGTCAAATGAATATCCCATATTGGTACCTATCTCACATCTGATCACATGTTCCATATTTGGATTCTGTGCCCCTCAGACATTGAATTAATTCCAGAGTGGACTGAAGTTGGAAAATAGGCTACCCATTCTGTATTTTCTGTATATTCTGTATTTTATTTATGTATTTTGAATGTAGGGCTTTTGTGTGGGGGGATTTTGTATGCAGGGCTCAATTGGAAAAGAGACCTGGGCCTCAATGTTGATTCCCTGTTAAAATAATGGCTCAATTAAAAAAAGTTTAAAAGTAAACCTGAAGATGACAAGCTCTTATAAGAGTATTGTTTATTTGTGTGCTTAGACACTCTAAAGATGACATCATGATTTATTATCAAAAGGTTTCTTTTCAGTCGTTATTAGGTTGTGAACAAACAGAGAAACTCACACGGATGATTAGAAAAAGCATATATATTCAACCCACTGGATGCTT
Organism: Oncorhynchus gorbuscha; assembly: GCF_021184085.1. Classification (NCBI taxonomy): domain Eukaryota; kingdom Metazoa; phylum Chordata; class Actinopteri; order Salmoniformes; family Salmonidae; genus Oncorhynchus; species Oncorhynchus gorbuscha. Next base: position 18,737,799 of record NC_060174.1, read on the forward strand.
CAGCTGCAAACACAACATACAAGTCACTCAAACATGTGTGTATGCATTCTGACTAGGCCGAGTCACCTCCTTGTATGTCTAAAATAAGCAATCTGTCTATGTTGCTAGGCCAGAATCCAGTCTGTTCCTCTTACTGGTATTGTCATGGTCCTGCCAAAGTTCCTTCTCTCTTCAACTGTTAACCGTAACTCGAGTTGAGTTCCACATGCTTCCTGGTACTACTTATTTGGAAACTGGCCTGCCTTATCAGGAACTGAGACTAAACTGTTGCTCTTTCCGTAGGAACTTAATATTCAGCAATAACATGTTTGCCCATTCTCTCAATCAGTAACTTTCCATGCACAACGTTCCTATTCACCTTTCATTAACTCCTAACATATACAGTTGAAGTCGGAAGTTTACATACACTTAGGTTGGAGTCATTAAAACCCATTTTTCATCCACTCCACACATTTATTGTTAACAAACTGTAGTTTTGGCAAATCCAGAAAATGATGTCATTACTGTAGAAGCTTCTGACAGGCTAATTGACATCATTTGAGTCAATTGGGGGTGTACCTGAAGATGTATTTCAAGGCATACCTTCAAACTCAGTGCCTCTTTACTTGACATCATGGGAAAATCAAAAGAAATCAGCAAAGACCTCAGAAAAACATTTGTAGACCCCCACAAGTCTGGTTCATTCTTGGGAGCAATTTCCAAACGCCTGAAGGTATCACGTTCATCTGTATAAACAATAGTAGAAGTATAAAGTATAAACACCATGGGACCATGCAGCCGTCATACCGCTCAGGAAGGAGATGCGTTCGGTCTCCTAGAGATGAACGTAATTTGGTGCGAAAAGTGCAAATCAATCCCAGAACAACAGCAAAGGACCGTGTGAAGATGCTGGAGGCAACAAGTACAAAAGTATCTATATCCACAGTGAAATGAGTCCTATATCGACATAACCTGAAAGGAAGCTCACCAAGGAATAAGCCACTGCTCCAAACCGCCATAAAAAAGCCAGACTACGGTTTGCAACTGCATATAGGGACAAAGATCTGACTTTTTGGAGAAATGTCCTCTGGTCTGATGAAACAAAAATAGAACTGTTTGGTCATAATGACCATTGTTATGTTTGGAGGAAAAAGGGGGAGGCTTGCAAGCCGAACAACACAATCCCAACCGTGAAGCATGGGGGTGGCAGCATCATGTTGTGGGGGTGCTTTGCTGCAGGAGGGACTGATGCACTTCACAAAGTAGATGGCATCATGAGGAGGGACAATTATGTGGATACATTGAAGCAACATCTCAAGACATCAGTCAAGAAGTTAAAGCTTGGTCGCAAATGGGTCTTCCAAATGGACAATGACCCCAAGCATACTTCCAAAGTTGTGGCAAAATGGCTTAAGGACAACAAAGTCAAGGTATTGGAGTGGCCATCAAAAGGCCCTGACTTCAATCCTATAGAAAATTTGTGGACAGAACTGAAGAAGCATGTGCGAGCAAGGAGGCCTACAAACCTGACTCAGTTACACCAGCTATCTGAAACGTTTGACCCAAGTTAAACAATTTAAAGGCAATGCTACCAAATACTAATTGAGTGAGAAAGTGGTGATCCTAACTGACCTAAGACAGGGAATTTTTATTATTAAATGTCAGGAATTGTGAAAAACTGAGTTTAAATGTATTTGGCTAAGGTGTATGTAAACTTCCGACTTCAACTGTACATTTATTATACATGTAATGTAATCAATAAGTTCTAATATGCTAACAGGAATATGTATATTTCAAGATAGAATGCAACATTCTCTAATAGGGTTGGCTTCAGTTATATTCATCCTTTTGAACCTTCTCTCTCATCTTGGATGCTGGTCTCAATCTGATCTCCAAGGGTGGAGAACGTTGGCCGTTCCTCAGCGCTGTATCCCCAGCACGCCGTCATCATACTATAAATCTGTTAAATAAAACAATGGAAGGTTACAAAAACAGGCTAAATAATAACTTTCATACCTGAGACATCCCTATGTCTAGTGTCTATGCCTGTAAAAACTCAGGATAGGACCAGTATTCATTCATTTATCTTAAAGTGTGACTTTGTGCACTCCTCAACACGCATTTAAAATCATTGTCTTGTTGTGAGTATGGACTAGCTAAAGCAGCATTTCCCAAACTTGGTCCTTGGGACCCCAAGGGCTACACATTTTGGTTTTTGGCAAATTAGGCTTAAGTGCCTTGTTCAAGGGCACATTGATGGGTTTTTCACCTTGTCGGCGTAGGCATTTGAACCAGTGATCTTTCAGTTACTGGTCCAACAATCTAACCGCTAGGCTACCTGCCACCCTACGCGTGGCATATGGCTGTGGAAGGTGTCTTACTCTGGGAGGGCAGAGTGGTGGAGCAGGCAACCTCCAGTTGTCCTTCAGGATATCAACCAGATGCATTGAAATGGAGAGACCCTGCATGTCATTGCCAATCTCCTGCATATATAGCTTTAAATGTGCAGTGGATGGGAGAGAAAACATGTCAGAATCAAATTAAGCATTTATGGGCAGGTAATGTACAATCATAATAATTTAGTTAAAATCATTGACACAAAAAAATGAAAATATTTTTTTATGAGCTTAAAGTAATGTAATGTCAGGGTTGGTAGATTTGAGATAGCTCAAGCTGAAACACAGATATTTAACGAGACCAGTAGAACAAGGTATTAAGGCTTGGTTAAGCCACTTACCCTCTTTGGGTTGCAGTTGTGCTCACAATAGGAGAAGAGCTCATGAAGGACGACTCCAAAACTCCAGACATCTGACTTGTGGGAAAATTTGGACTCTGTGATGGACTCTGGGGCATACCTGGGTATGAACAGAAGCCTTATTAGAAGACAACTTGCCTTAGAGCTAATTTCCATAGAAAATGAAGATGATCTCAGCAGCACTTCAAGTCTTTTGACCTGGATTCATTAGAGAATCAGGTGCGTTAGTGCATGAACAGAAATGTGCACTAAATGTGCACATTATCGCGCTAACCCTAACAGTACTGTAGTACTTTTACTTTGTGCCAGCAACATTGATGGATGTTCATCCAGCCTAGCACAGGACAGCTCAGTTTGGATCAATTATGTGAAAAGGTAACAAGTGTCTCCAGGAAGAACACTGAAGTAGATCATGTCATTTCCACACATGAGTGGAAAGTCAATTCCAAATGCAATGGCAGTTACCAGAAAATGGGGCTTTCACCAGGATGTGTCACACGGTAGTACTCCTTGTCAAAGGGAATGATCTTTGTCAGGCCAAAATCAGCTATTTTGACCAGTGTATCACTTGCTACCAGAATGTTCCTAGCAGCCAGATCCCGGTGCACGTAGCGCATGCTCTGCAAGTACTCCAATCCCTAAGTGTGCAAAACAACACAATTCAGGTTTTTTCCCTTTACAATGTAGAGATAAACAGTCTTGTATGGAATAGTCAGGACTTCTGCTATTTGAATTGGGCTCATACTTTACAGATTTGAGAGGCAAAAAGCAACATCCTCCTGTTGTTGACGAGCTGCCGGTTCTTCTCCAGGTATCCAATCAGACTGCCATAGGGCAAATATTCCATCACCAAGCTCATGCTGAGTCGACCTACCCAAAATGTGGATAAACATTCAGAGAGTTAACACAAACATTCCTGCCTTGAAACAGCTATTATGTACATGTAGGCTGAAGGTTCTTACTTCTAATACACTACCTAATTTTTACATGTTTTTTCAAGAATAGGAAGAGAAAGAAGTTCCCTCTGGAGAATTTTTTTTATTTATATTTTATTCAGTGTCTTGAGTATAAATAACAAAGAGGGCACATTTAAGAAGCTAATAAAGATATGGAGGTTGACAAAGACAGTTTTAAGATGGTCTAAAGTTATCAAGTAATGGCATTTATGGCATTTCAGCTATGATTTTATGTTCCATTGACTGTTGCATGGTCTATTGACATTGACGGAAAGGATACCAAAAACCCCAACAAACTTCAAATATGAGTTTGTCTTGCGACACTTCATAGAACAGGTACATTTCCCATGCTATCAACTGTGGTGCAGCTGCAGATAACCTTTATTTCATAGGTGGCATTATAGCCTACAAAAAGTGTTATTGGTGTCTTGGTGTACGAATTTATTTGCATGTTCTTACCCATGCTGTAGCAGACGCCCCTGTATTTGACAATGTAGTCACAATGCAGGGAGCGAATGGTGTTGATTTCCTTTTGAAAGTCTTCCAGGTTTGACTGCTTGTTGGGCTGTAGCTTCTTCACAGCAATCAGCTCGCCCGTGTTGTCCCCCAGAGGATCATATCGGCACAGCTCAACACTGCCAAAGTTCCCCTAAATACAATGAGGACAGAACGTTTTATATGAAAACATGTACTGTAATATACAGTACAACAGGTTGGGGGTGTTCGTAATTTTAACCTAGTCAATTCTAGGATTGAGTTCTGAATTAGATTAAATTGATGTATTGAAAACGGTCATATTTGAAAGGAATGTTCACCACTCCAATTCCTGAATTAAAGTTACTGTACTGTATGTTGAAATAGATTTGACCCTTGGTACAGGATGCCTAAAATGTTTTGTTCAGAATAGTGTGGATTGCAGAAGGATAAGGAGAACAATGTCCTCTTGTGGTACATGATAAAAAGTGAAGTGACCATTTCTAGGGCTTAGTTTTTTTCTCATTATTTTCTTTTGTTCCACAAATAACATCTGAAAGCAGAGAGTCAGTCGACTTGCGTTCAGCCATGCATTTTTTTTAGAATCAACATAAAGGCACAATGTGTAATTTCAACTACCTGACCCTGCCACTTTGTTTGGTGAGCCAGGGGATAGGGCTGGGGAAATGCAACTACTCTCAATGTCATAGACGGAGCTACTGTATGGATGCAAGGACTGACAGTAGCCTGTAAGAAATTAATCATAGCTTTTTAAAGCTATACAATGTTTGTTTACAAAGACTCAATTAACAACAAAAGGAGATGAGAGGTGGAAGCATAGCATGTGTGAAAGCAACTCATGCAGGTGACAAGTTACCTTCCCCAGAGGGGAGATATAGCGCAGGTGTCTCTCCTCATACACTGATTGGTCCTGCTGGTGGGAGGGGCCTAATGCTCTGTCCCTGTCAGGGAGAGGTTCCGCAGCATGGAGTATCACATAATCTATGGCACAGGAAGAAAGGCGCTCAGAGGCTATGTCACTACTGATGCCTTTCATAAATCACATAGGGACAGATTTAAAAGTGTTTGCCTCAGAGCAAAGATTCAAGGAATAAAGGAATAAAAGGTTATCAATAAGTAGGTCAGCTTAAGGTAACTGTCCAGTGTTTCCAGATTTCTATGAAATATGACCTATAATTACTTACAAATGAGTGAAATAGTTTCCCTTCCAAGAAATGCTAATTAAGTACATTAAAAGCAGATGTTCTGTGTTGGAATGAGTTCTTCGGGCTATACACATATGATAACCCTTTTTGGGTTCTATGTAAAATCCTTTCCACGGAGGGTTCTACATGGAACCCAAAAAGGTTCTACCTGACACCAAAAAGGGTCCTACCTGGTAAGACTGCCCCCGACAAAAATGTTTTGGGGTCAACCGAGAGTTTTTTAGAATGTGTATTTTTGCATATATAGACATACCCTATATTTGAATAAAATCAACTATATGTAGGCTACTGAGCTTGTCTGATGCTTTAAGCACGGTGATTAAAAATGAAAACACACTAATTACAAAAGAGGGAGCCAGAGATCAATATAGCTTAACCAGAAGAAATAAACCTCTTCCCGACCTTTCTCCCGCTGCTGCTGGCTTTTGCAGATTCTGCCTTTAAGCTCCTGAAGTTGCCGGTAATAGGCTGCACCAGCGATCGGCAACCTTTTCCATTTGGAGTGCCAAGTTATCGTACCATTTCTACTGAGTTGTGTGCCAGTTATGATTTCATATGGACATTTTCGTGGAACAGTTTCAATTAATTTATAATAAAGTCTTTATATCTGAAAATCAATGTCGTGGTTAATCAAAATGTAATCTAAATTAAAATGATACAAATCTAAAATGAACTTCTTTTGCCATTGCTACGTTGAGGAACTATTGTTAGTTTCAATGGATGTAAAAACAGACTTCCTTTACTTGCTGTTTGAGGCAAAGAAAAAATTACTTAGAGAAGCACCACAGTGATGGTGAGTTAAGACAATCATAAAATGTATCAGATCCCCAAATGGGCCATTTATAGGCCTACATTTGCATGCATGCCAGTTAGCCTAGGCCTACTTCTATGAGTAATCAGATGTGTTTCCTTACTCAAGATTGACAAGAGAACTACAAACAAAAGACAATTAATAAATTGACAACTCGTAAATGGAATGAAATAAACCAAAACTTTGTTCTCAAAAGTATAGCCTAGGGTGTGCGCTCTGCAAACAACTTGTCCACTTCTACAATGACTGGAGTAATAATAATATATTAAATGCATTAACAGAAATTACCCTAACCAAACAAACCTTGCAGATTTGAAATCTTGGGAATTAACGGTAGGCTAAATGTAGCCTACTACCGGTGATACTGGTGTGCCATCCCCATGGCCTCAGCAATGGATTAGTCCACTTAGACGGGTGTAAATCAGACAGGTGTCTTTCCTACCATACATTTTTTTTTTTATATATTGACTAAAAAAAATCTTGGTCGACCAACAGCCTATCGACCAAGCAATCAACCAGTCGACTAAATAGGGTCAGCCCTACTACCTGGAACCAAAAAGGGTTCTCTTATGTGAACAGCTGAAGAACCCTTTTGGAACCCTTTTTTCTAAGAGTGTAGAACAAACAGGTCAATAAAAGACAAAGACCCTAAACTAAAGAACAGGTTCTGTTTAGCTGTGTCTTATGAAACAAATTCCCACCTGAAAATAGCAGGTAGAAACTATAATTATGGACCACACCAGGTGTTTTAAGTAAGATGGTTTGGATTCATTAGCGAGAAGTACCTGACGTTATCAGACTGTTCAGTTGGCGAATTATGTTTCGACAGGAGGGCCTGAATGCAGGCTGGTAGTTCATACACTGACTGATAAGATCCGCCAGCTCGGTCCACTCTGAGGAGGGTAACTGCTTGTAGGTCTCGTAAAACTGCAGCTTCTGCTTGAAAGAAGCAGAGGTTAATTCAACATACTGGGTTTCTACAAAAACGCTGTGGTGAATTTGTGTGGAATTTGACCACATATTTTCTGAAAACCGCTTAAAAAGTAATCAACATTGGATTAATGTAAGTGTAATACTCAGGATGTAGACAAAGACTAATCCAAGGAGAATTAACAGTTGGTAATTTCATGTGGGTTATACAGAGAAAATAAACTGCACCTGATTTTCCTGAAACTATAATTGTAAAGGTTTCATGAATATATAACTTTGGCCCTTATCCATAGGGTAAGTCAATATCAGATACTGTACATTGTTGTGTTAGTGGTAGTAAAAGGTAGGAGTTTACCCTCTCGAGGTCCAGGCCCTGTAGTGGTGCCTGTCCTCCATTGAATAGCTCCCACAGGGTGGCACCGAAGCTCCACTTATCACACTCCAGCTCTAGCCTCTCTGGAGCCTCCAGCACCTCCGGAGCTACCCATGGAATCCTGTCAAGCATCACTGTACACACACACCCAGACACACACACACACACACACACACACACACACACACACACACACACACACACACACACACACACACACACACACACACACACACACACACACACACACACACACACACACACACACACACACACACACACAGCCCATACAGTATATACAGAACACAAACAGTTAAAAGCATGAGGTTCTTAAATAAAACATAACTTTTCGAAGCCATCCCCAGTGTGCATGTATACTCTCTGCATGACATTATGATAACAGTTTACCATCTCTGCCCAACATTGCCAAGTTGATGCCCGGGTCACTCAGCTTAATGAAAGGAGAACTTCCTTGGGATGCGTCCCCCTCTCTGGCCAAGAGCAGATTTTTGGCACAAATATTCCCATGAGTAATGTTTTTCTCTTCCTATTTGATGAAGGAAGAGACAGAATGTAACAGTTTATTTGAATAGTTCTTAACAAAAGTGTATGCACAAACAATGAGCAAGTAGTAGCAGTTTAACTAGTGTATAGACTAGTATTGACAATGAAGGCATGTCTAAGGATAGTTAATCAAACATCTAATGATAATCTATTTGAAAAAAGTGCTTCCAAAGAAAACATACAAAATACTTCCGCAGAAGTTATGTATTATCAACTGAAGAGAAAGAGAAATCACGCCAAAGATCAGGTTCATCTCACCAGGAAATTGAGCGCACTAGCCAGCTGTTTGGCTACGTCAAGTTTCCAGCTGACCGACACTGACCCTTCCCTCTTCAGGAACAGGTCAAGGGCCCCACACTTGATAAACTCCTGCACCATGACGTCTGCAAGGTTAAGAGATGACCAGCGCAGCATGATTAGATGTGTTACAATAGCAGCAGCTCCTTGAGAGAGAGTTGAGTCAGAACTGCTCTAAGCCCCCACAGAGAATGAAGTGGAACTGCGTTAGCAGACTCTGTAGCACTTTAGATTACAGTGCCCTTAATACCGTGTCACTACTCATATAATTACAATGTAACAAGTATTTTAATTACTCATTGTTACAATGAGTTACAGTGAATTTACGGCAGTAACCCTAACTCTAACCGTAGCCTTAACACTGACCTCAGCCCTAACACAATAACCTGTAGTTAATTTAAGTTGTGCCTGGATTTTTTAAATATTTTTTTAAAGGTTTGGGGATTTTGTAGAAATCTGTGAGAAATGGGATGCTAAGTTGAGAGGTTGATGCTTACTCACTCTTGGATCTGTGAACACTTATCCCATAGACAAGGAGAAGGTGCTTGTGGGAAATCTGGCTCATCAAGCTGGCAGCTTCAAAGAATGACTAGAAATGACAAGCAAACAAATACTTAGAATGTGTGACCACTGTACCTACTCTCCTTCTATTTGGACAGGATTTTCTTCAGTAAGGTGTAACAAGGGGTTGATACAGGCGTTGGTATCCTATCTTAGCTACAGTTTAATGTGGTAAAAAGCTACAGCCACCTGCTCTAAAACATCCCGTAGGATTCAAGAGACAATGAAACACACCCGATAATGCGTTTTTAGAATATTCCAAAAAGAGCTGATATAACATGACACAAGTTAACAAAATCCCTCCAAAAAGTTTTCTAAAGGGGTCTATGTCTTTAGATGCTTAGTTTGTTATACCATAGACCACCCCTTCCCAAATGGAAAAACCCTCCAACTGAAACTGGCTACTTGATTATAAATAATAATAATAATAATAATAATAATAATAATAATAATATATATATATATATATATATATATATTACCTTTCTTTAACTAGGCAAGTCAGTTAAGAACAAATTCTTATTTACAATGACGGCCTACACCAGCCAATCCCGGAGGACGCTGGGCAAATTGTACGCCGCACCATTGGGACTCCCAATTCCCGCAGGTTGTGATACAGCCTGGAATCGAACCAGGGTGTCTGTAGTGACACGTCAAGCACTGAGATACAGTGCCATAGACTACTGCACCACTAAATCATGTTTTTCTTTGACGTTGTGATTGTTGTTAAAGAGTAATTATATTGTGCCAAGCGTATTGCTCTTACAGTTGATTGGATCATTTGACTCAATACATGTCAATTAAAGTAAAGTAGGATATTAAAATGGTCCTCTTATTATTGATTAAAACTAAAAGGACTCATAACATTCAGAAAAAAAACTCAGCACCTGGGTTTAAACAAGAACACCTTCTGGTAGATATGGACTAATGCCATGAATGGGGAAATTACAATTCTGATGCAGCCACAGTATCACATTCTATTTGACTTCTGAAATGCACATGATCTGTTTTGCGTACTTCCCAGCAGTTTTTGTGGTTTGAATCCAGCTCCTTAAGCAGAACATCTGTCACATGTCTCTCCCCATCACGGATGTCTATCTTGCTGCCTTTGAAGATTCGCGTGAAGGATCCCTGTCCCAAGCTTTCAGACTGACAGAAATTATACACACAGTAAAGTGAGTAAACCATTCATTCACTCAAACTGTCATTCATGGCCTTGCCCGTCTTCCCTTATACAGGATTTGTCATAAGACAGAATTCATTTAAACTTGAATGGCATTAAACCCACATAACAGAGAACTGATAGGATGTTTGAGTAAAGCTCCAGGCTTCTACTGAACTCACCCATCGCAGATCCTCGTACTTGATCATGTGGAACTGGATGTGACTGGGTTTGGTCCTTTGCAGCATCGGAGACCCCTGTGTCTCTACTGAGCTGCTACCGCGGATGATGACCATATTTGAGAGTTCTACAGCAAGTAAGGTGTAGTTTTTGTGATGAATGATGTAGCATTATGCAGATGTATCATTGCTAATTGTTATGATTGAGATATGTATAATCAAATAAATATTATGTCTTCTGATTTCAATATGAAATATATTTTAGTCTCATTTGATTGTGAAGTAACCAATGGTCAATGATCAGAATCCTACGATTTAGCTTTAAGTTTGAGCCAAATAAATATTCTGGCTTGTTGTCCTGTACCTTTCGGTCGAGGTGGACAACATCTTTCCAGTTTGACAGGAACCTCAGCCAGGAGCAGCTTGCTTTGTTGGAAGAAGTCAGTGAGTTCCCTCAAGCTGAGGAAGGACTTGTGGACCCCCGAAAGACTGAATTGTTCATTCTTCATAATTAGACAGTCTTTGTAATCCAGCCCAAGAGGAGTCTAAGAGAATATTGAAAAGTACACCCCGTAACACATTATTTGGGGCGACAGGTAGCCTAGTGGTTAGAGCATTGGACTAGTAACCGAAAGGTTGCAAGATCAAATCCCCGAGCTGACGTTCTGCCCCTGAACAAGGCAGTTAACCCACTGTTCCTAGGCAGTCATTGAAAATAAGAATTTGTTCATAACTGACTTGTTTAGTTAAATAGAGGTAAAATATTCAGAAAATGCTGCTGTTGTCAATCTGCAGCCTCCTAATCCTGCCTGCTAGCTATAGCTACAAAATAAGCACTATTTTGGATAACAGAACAACTAGCTAGGTAGCTAGCAAAGACTAGCTAGCTATATGCCTAAACTACAGAAATCATGATGACGATAACTAGGCCAAATTGTCATACATTCTTCTTCGCTACCACAGATTCTCACAAGGTCAGACTCCAAAATGGGAAAATGCTTACACGAAAGAAGTCAGAGTCACAGTTGTCGATTTCCATTGCTACTTGTAATGTTAAAAAGGAAAGAAAAAGACAATCCCATTTTTCTAAATTAGATTGCTATCTAGGCTACTCACCAGCCTACAGATCTGAATCATCACTAGAATAGTTATTTATATATTATTGAGTAGGCCTGTATCTTTGTTTAATCTAATTAATCTAATTATTAATCTAACAATACAAATCCTTATTGTTTTGTAAGATATGTAAGGTCTTTTATATGTTGCAATAAAGTTGACTAATGTAGTAGCATTTCATTTTTAATAGATTTTCACTTGGTAATGAGTAATACGTAATTATATAGAAATTGCTTATAGGTAACTATAAAGTTACACTTCACTTTAAATAGCTAAATCCTGTGTAACAACTAGCAAAAACCTTGTACTTATGCAGATATGTACTCTGTGTATCACTGTGTTTATTTTCTCACTTGGACGGCACTTTCAGAAGCTGATGATTAGATTGTCAGAATGGTTAACGTAATTTGTAGGTACACTTTGTCACGCCTTGGTCATTGTATTTTGTGTTTTTGTTATATGTTTGGGTAGGCCAGGGTGTGACATGGGTTTATATGTTGTTTTTCGTATTGGGGTTTGTAGTATTTGGGATCGCGGCTGTTTAGGGGTGTTGTATAGGCTTGGCTGCCTGAGGCGATTCTCAATCAGAGTCAGGTGATTCTCATTGTCTCTGATTGGGAACCGTATTTAGGCAGCCTTAGTTTCGCTTTGTATTTCGTGGGTGATTGTTCCTGTCTTTGTGTAGTGTTCACCAGATAGGCTGTAATAGGTTTCCCGTTCCGTTTGTTGTTTTTGTATTGAGTTATTTCATGTATCACGTTTTCATTCATTAAAGATCATGAGTAACAAACACGCTGCATTTCGGTCCGACTCTCTTCCTTCAACAGACGAACGCCGTTACAGAATCACCCACCACTCACGGACCGAGCAGTGTGTAAACTGGCAGCGACAGCGACAGCTTCAGCAGCGAAAGGAGGACGTTATGGACGGTAGAGGCATGGAGTATACGACGTGGGAAGAAATCGACAGGTGGGCGGCCGACCCAGAGAGAGTGCAGGCGCCCGCCTGGGATTCGCTGCAGCAATGCGAAGAGGGCTATAGGCGAATGGAGTCAATAAAAAAGAGAAGGCGGCGCAGAGCGAAAACCGAAAGTCACCCCAATAAATTTATTGGGGGGGGGCTCAGGGAGAGTATGGCTGAGTCAGGAGATAGACCTGAGCCAACTCTCCTTGTTTATCGTGAGGAGCCAAGGAGGAAACCAGAGCAAGTGTTAGAGGTGAGCGAAGCAGAGACTGTGAAGGAGTTAATGGGGAAAGTGGAGTGGAGAGTAATGAGGGAGTTGCTAGCTTGGTGCTATAGATACGATATTTGTCCGATGGATCGTGTCGGGGATTTGATAGCACCTGAGTTAGCGCTCTATACTCAACCTGAGGTGCGTGTTAGTCGGCTGGTGAAGTTGGTGCCAGCCTCACGCACCAGGCCTCCTGTGCACATCCCTAGCCTTGCACGTCCTGTGCCCACACTGCTCTCAAGATCTCCTGTACGCTTTCACGGTCTAGCTCATCCTGTGCCACCTCCACACTCCAGTCCTCCGGTGGCAGCTCCCCGCACTAGGCTTCCTGTGCGTGTCCTCAATCCAGTACCACCAGTTCCAGCACCACGCACCAGGCCTTCAGTGCGCCTCGCTTGTTCAGCGCAGCCAGCGCTTTTCTCCTCTCCTGCGCTGCCGGAGTCTCCCATCTGTCCAGCGCCGCCAGTGCCGCCAGTCTGCCCAGCGCCGCCAGTGCTCCCAGTCTGCCCAGCGCCGCCAGTGCTCCCAGTCTGCCCAGCGTCGCCAGTGCTCCCAGTCTGCCCAGCGCCGCCAGTGCTCCCAGTCTGCCCAGCGCCGCCAGTCTGCCCAGCGCCGCCAGTCTGCCAGGATCCGCCAGAAGTGCCAGTCAGCCAGGATCTGCCAGTCTGCAGAGAGCTGTCAGCCTGCATGGAGCAGTCAGAGCTGTCAGTCTGCATGAAGCAGCCAGAGATGTCAGTCTGTAAGAAGCAGCCAGAGCTGTCAGTCTGCATAGAGCAGCTAGAACCACCAGTCAGCCATGATCTTCTAGATCCGCCAGTCAACCAGTCTCTTCCAGATCTGCCAGACAACCAGTCTCTTCCAGATCTGCCAGTCAACCAGTCTCTTACAGATCTGCCAGTCAACCAGTCTCTTCCAGATCTGCCAGTCAACCAGAATCTTCCAGATCTGCCAGTCAACCAGAATCTCCCAGTTCCGCTAGCCAGCCAGGATTTACCGGAGCCTACTAACTGCCTGAGCTTCATCTCAGTACTGGGCTTCATCTCAGTACTGGGCTTCCTCTCAGTACTCGGCTTCCCCTCAGTCCCGGGCTGCCCCTCTGTCCCGAGCTGCCCCTCTGTCCCGAGCTGCCCCTCTGTCCCGAGCTGCTCCTCTGTCCCGAGCTGCCCCTCAGTCACGAGCTGCCCCTCAGTCCAGTGGGGATCTGGGTGAGGACTATTAGGCCATGGTCGGCGGAGAGGGTGGATTATCCCAGGACGCGAAGGGGAGGAACAAGGACATTAATGGAGTGGGGTCCACGTCCCGAGCCGGAGCCGCCACCATGGACAGCCCACCCGGACCCTCCCTATGGTTTGAGGTGCTTCCGGGAGTCCGCACCTTAGGGGGGGGGGGTTCTGTCATGCCTTGGTCATTGTATTTTGTGTTTTTGTTATATGTTTGGGTAGGCCAGGGTGTGACATGGGTTTATATGTTGTTTTTCGTATTGGGGTTTGTAGTATTTGGGATCGCGGCTGTTTAGGGGTGTTGTATAGGCTTGGCTGCCTGAGGCGATTCTCAATCAGAGTCAGGTGATTCTCGTTGTCTCTGATTGGGAACCGAATTTAGGCAGCCTTAGTTTCGCTTTGTATTTCGTGGGTGATTGTTCCTGTCTTTGTGTAGTGTTCACCAGATAGGCTGTAATAGGTTTCTCGTTCCGTTTGTTGTTTTTGTATTGAGTTATTTCATGTATCACGTTTTCATTCATTACAGATCATGAGTAACAAACACGCTGCATTTCGGTCTGACTCTCTTCCTTCAACAGACGAACGCCGTTACACACTTCAAGTAAGTACACGTCAAGATACACAGGATTTATCTATTTAAAATTAAGTGTAACACCTATTAATTGCATTGTACTCATGTAGATATTACACATATTACACACAGCTTACACACAGCTATACAATTAGGGTCAGGTTGTCAGGATGGCTAACGTACTATATGAGTACACATATATAAGTACACATTGGCTCTCGAGTGGTGCAGTGCAAGAGGCGTCACTACAGTCCCTGGTTTGAATCCAGGCTGTATCTCATCCAGCTGTGATTGGGAGTGTCATAAGGCGGCGCACAATTGTAGTTAAGAATTTGTTCTTATTAAAATAAAAAGCCGGACGTGATGACGTCACAACTTTAAACAAAATACATAGAATGTTGAAATAAAATGAAATGGTTGAAGTATTTATATTACTCATTTAGTCAAAATAAAATAAAATTGTATTAGTCATGGGGACGCCTTGATGCACTTATTGATGAAGCCAATGACTGATGTGGTGTACTCCTCAATGTCATCGGAGGAATCCCGGAACATATTCCAGTCTGTGCTAGAAAAACAGTCCTGTAGCTTAGCATCTGCTTCATCTGACCACTTTTTTATTGATCGAGTCACTGGTGCTTCCTGCTTTTAATTTGGCTTGTAAGCAGGAATCAGGAGGATAGAATTATTGTCAGATTTGCCAAATGGAGGGTGAGGGAGAGCTTGGTACGTGTCTCTGTGTGTGGAGTAAAGGTGGTCCAGTTTTTTTCCCTCTGGTTGCACATTTAACATTCTGATAGAAATTTGGTAATTTAAGTTTCCCTGCATTAAAGTTGCCGGCCACTAGGAGTGCCGCCTCTGGGTGGGCGTTTTCCTGTTTGCTTATGGCGGAATACAGCTCATTGATTGCGGTCTGAGTGCCAGCATCAGTTCGTGGTGGTATGTAAAACAGCTGTGAAAAATATAGATGAAAATTCTCTAGGTAGATAGTGTGGTCTACAGCTTATCATGAGATACTCTACCTCAGGTGAGCAAAACCTCAAGACTTCCTTAGATATCGTGCACCAGCTGTTATTGTAAATAACAAAAATACATAGTCCGCAGCCTCTCGTGTTACCAGACACCGCAGATCTATCCTGCCGATACAGCGTATAACCAGCCAACTGTATGTTGATGTCGTCGTTCAGCCACAACTCTGTCATGCATAAGATATTACAGTTTTGAATGTCCCGTTGTGGGTTTAATCTTCCACGTAGGTCACCCATTTTATTTTCCAAAGTTTGCACATTTTCTAGCAGAATGGAAAGCAGTGGGGGTTTATTCGATTGCCTACGAATTCTCAGAAGGCAGCCCGCACTCCAGACCCTTTTTTCTGCCTTCTCTTCACGCAAATGACCGGGATCTGGGCCTGTTCCTGGGAAAGCAGTATATCATTCACATCGTGCTCGTTGGACTAGTTAAAGGAAAAAAAGGATTCTGCCAGTTTGTGGTGAGTAATCACAGTTCTGATGTCCAGAAGTTATTTTTGGTCATAAGACATGGTCGCAGCTGTCACGACTCCGACCGAAGGACGCTTCCCTTCCCGTTCGGGTGGCACTCGGCGGTCGTCGTCGCCGGCCTACTAGCTGCCACTGATTATGTCCTCCCCCTCCTTATGTGTTTATTGAGTGCACCTGTTTTGAGTTAGGTAATATAGTAGTGAGGCTTTATTAGTCAGCCGGCCCGCCTGGTTCCTTGTGCGGGATTAATTATTGTGACCGTCTGTTTGGTGTACTTGTGTGCACGTCTATGGGTTTCGTGTTTTCCCATTTTTGTGGTTTTTCCTGGACAGTTTAAGTCCCCTTGTTTGGGGCGTTTGTTTGTTCATTACACCCTGTGTTTTCGTGGGGTTGGCTTATGTTCGCCGTTTCTTTGTGCATTAAAATGGCACCCCCCTGAACTCTCTGCTTCCTTGCGCCTTGCGACTTCTCACCCACTACCCTCAGATCGTTACAGCAGCAACATTATGTACAAAATAAGTTAAAAAATAAGTTACAAACAACGCAAAAAACACAATTGGATAGGAACATGTAAAACGTCAGCCTTCTTCTCCAGTGTCATCTGTATTCACAAATTGCGCATTAATAAATTGACAACAGCCTGTATGCCATGCCCACCTATCTGTTTCTGTCTCAGGTAGCCCACAAAAGCCAGTGGATAGAATGCAAGAATTTTATAATATTTGCCATAATCCTAATTCTCATGTGCCTAGGCCTACTCATCGCCAGAGTCTGTGCCATGGTGAAACTTGAACTCATGTACTAAATCTGAAACAATATGATGGTGGCATTTAAAATTGCTGTCATTCTTGCAAAGAAACATACTTTCTTATAGTTGAATAAATTGATTTTGCAAGCAGTAGCATTTTCGTGATGCCATCACTTGCCCCGCATCTTCTAAATTATAAATATTTTGATTATTTTTTTTTTCATCATCAATTTTCACAATAAAGGAAGTTCGACAAAAGAAAATTAATCCCGGTCAAACATGTAAAATGTTAGTTGATCTTTAGAAAATGTATCTTACATCTGCCGTTTTCATTGAGTCGCAATGATTTTTTTTGCCACATTGCTTATTTGTCAATGGAAACCTGCCTACTGTATTTGCTAGCACTTGCCCGCCAAAAGTGTACCATCTGTGTTAACTTGGTTGAGTTTACAGATATACTGTAGGTCAACCTCACTGACTGGGTAACTACCAATACTGGTAGTATCCCAGATTATAATTCATGTGTATGTTACCTATTATGACAACTTGAAACTCCTTGCCATCCAAGTGAGAGGATAAATCCACAAGTACACCACAGAGTACATGTAATATCTGCAAAAGTGCAATGTAATTACTAGGCGTTACACAGGATTTAGCTAGTTAAAATTAAGTTTATCTTGAGGGAAACTTACTTGTAAATTACATTAAAATATTTTAACCTTTAGTTAACTAGGCAAGTCAGTTAAGAACAAATTCTTATTTACAATGACAGCCTCCCAGGGAACAGTGGGTTAACTACCTTGTTCATGAGTAGAATGACTGATTTTTACCTTGTATAAATGGGGATTCAATTCAGCCACCTTTCGGTTACTACTCGCCCAAGGCTACCTGCCGCCAGCTGTTTTAATCGGAACAAGATAGTTCAATGGAAATGCTCTGTGGCAGCCAATTGTTGCATCTACTTTCTATGCAAACTTTGTAAATGTCACCAAAAAGGTAAGGTAATGGAAACATAGCGACTGAGTGGAGATTTTGAAGAATGCACATTCACGGTGTAACGTCGTTCTTCGTTTGTGGTAAGAGAGTCGGACCGAAATGCAGCGTGGTTGTTACTCATGATCTTTAATGAAGGAAAACGGAACGATACATGAAATAACTATTACAAAATACAAAACAACAAACGGAACGTGAAATCTAATTACAGCCTATCTGGTGAAACTACACAGAGACAGGAACAATCACCCACGAAATACAAAGCGAAACCAGGCTACCTAAATACGGTTCCCAATCAGAGACAACGAGAATCACCTGACTCTGATTGAGAACCGCCTCAGGCAGCCAAGCCTAACAACACCCCTAATCAGCCGCGATCCCAAATACTACAAACCCCAATACGAAAATACAATAACATAAACCCATGTCACACCCTGGCCTGACCAAATATATAACGAAAACACAAAATACAATGACCAAGGCGTGACACACGGGTAGGTAATTAGTGCCTACTGAGCCTCCAACCAGTGTAATCTCGACAGCCAGAGCATCTGTCCACAAGAGATTACAACCCTGTGACAGTTATTACTGAAACAGATGCAGCTGAGAACAAACTAAACACGAAATGGTGAATTTAGTGGAAACTTTCCCATTTGTAACAAGCATTTGTTGTTACACCTCTGTAATTACAGACTGCAATTACCACCAGTTACATGGTGGTATTATAGTGTAACAGAGTTTACAATTAACTACAAAACTTGTTACAGTGTAATTATACAATACTAAGGACCCCTTAAAATTAAGTGTTACCACAAAAAGTTTTAAACTCTAACCAGGGTATTTGCAAACAGCACAGGAATGAAATCATCCACATGTATAGATATCATCTTTACTAATGATGCAGAAATCTGCTCTAAAGCAGTGTCCACATCCATTGGATGAAGTGATCATAATATAGTAGCCATATCTAGGAAAACCAAAGTTCCAAAGGCTGTGCCTAATATAGTGCATAAGAGGTCATAAAATACATTTTGTAGTGATTCCTATATTGAAGAGAATATTTGCTGATCTGTGGTGTGTAATGATGAGCACCCAGACGCTGCACTTGACACTGTCATATATTGTCATATATTGTCATGTCTTGTCCCTGTGCTTTCTCTTCTATTCGTTTCCCCCTGCTGGTCTTATTAGGTTTCTTTCCCTCTCTCTATCCCTCTCTCTCTCTATCGTTCCGTTCCTGCTCCCAGCTGTTCCTCATTCTCCTAACGACCTCGTTTACTCTTTCACACCTGTCCCCTATTTTGCCCTCTGATTAAGTCTCTATTTCTCTCTCTGTTTCTGCTTCTGTCCTTGTCGGATCCTTGTTTGCTGTGCTGTGTTCTTGTTCCGTCCTGTCGTGTTTTGCCTTCATCAGATGCTGCGTGTGAGCAGGTGTCTCTGTCAGCTACGGCCTGCGCCTACCCGAAGGGACCTGCAGTCTGTGGCCGCTTATCCTGTTATTCCCCTCTACAAACTAGAGGATTTCTGTTATCCCCGTTTGGATATTTCCTGTTAAGGATTCAGGATTTGTTATTTTCTGTTTGGACTTGAATAAACTCTGTTTCTGTTAAGTCGCTTTTGGGTCCTCACTCACCTGCATAACAGACGCATTTATGTAATGTGTTATTCCAGTTATTAATAAGCATGCACCCAAAATGACTGCAAAAACTGTAAAATCCCCAAAGAATGACAAGGAATTAAAAAATGTTATGGTTGAGAGGGACGAAGCAAAAAGAATGTCAAATAAATCCTGTCTACACAGCTGGTACTGTAAATTGAGAAATCATGTGACAAAACTAAACAAAAAAGAGGAAGAAACTGTGAAACTATGAAACAAAGATAAATGACACAGAGAATGATAGTAAAAAGCTTTGGAGAACCTTAAAACCCCATAAGGTTGGTGTCCACGCCTCCGAGGAAATCAAATAAGCGTAATAAAGCAATCCCCATCAAAATCCATCAGTTTAAGCTAGAGATGTTTTTAGTTTGCATTGGATGCGTCTCAATCCACCATATCTGCCTATTTCGCACTTCTGAATCTGCGCTGAAAGGTGACAGAGCAAGAGCAGTGTTTGTCAGACCATGAGACATCCCGAAAATCATTCTTCTCGCAACATTGTCTGCAGTGTCCGAACACTGACCTGATGGTGTTCTTAATTTTGCTCTATGACCTCCACAGGTGACAGGAGACTCGTCTGAAGTCGGTACAGACCCTTTGCTATGAGACTCGAAATTGAGCTCAGGTGCATCCTGTTTCCATTGATCATTCTTGAGATGTTTCTACAACTTGGTTGGAGTCCACCTGGGGAAAATTCAATTGATTGGACATGATTTGGAAAGGCATAGTGCATGTCAGAGCAAAAACCAAGCCATTAGGTCAAATGAATTGTCCGTAGAGCTCTGAGACAGGATTGTGCAGAGGCACCGATCTGGGGAAGTATACCAAAAAAATTCTGCAGCATTGAAGGTCCCAAAGAACACAGTGGCCTCCATCATTCTTAAATGGAATAAGTTTGGAACCACCAAGACTCTTTCAAACCAAACCGAGCAACCAGGGGAGAAGGGTCTTGGTCAGGCAGATGACCAAGAACCTGATGGTCACTCTGACAGAGCTCCTGAGTTCCTCTGTGGAGATGTGAGAAACTCCCGGAAAGACAACCATCTCTCCAGCACTCCATCAATCAGACCTTTATGGTAGAATGGCCAGACGGAAGCCAATCCTCAGTAATAGGCACATGACAGCCCTCTTGGAGTTTGCCAAAAGGCACCTAAAGGACTCACAGACAATGAGAAACAAGCTCTCTGGTCTGATAAAACCAAGATTTAACTCTTTGGCCAGAATGCCAAGCGTTACGGCAGGAGGAAACCTGACATCATCCATACAGTGAAGCATGGTGGTGGCAGCATCATGTGCATCCTGTTTTAGCAGCAAGGACCCCGAGACTAGTCAGGCGCGAGGGAAAGAGGAACGCAGCAAAGTACAGAGAGATCCTTGATGAAAACCTGCTCAAGAGCGCTCAGGACCTCAGACTGGGCCGAAGGCTCACCTTCCAACAGGACATCGACCCTAAACACACAGACAAGACAACACAGGAATGACAAGTCTCTGAATGTCCTTGAGTGGATCAGCCAGAGCCGGACTTGAACCCGATTGAACATCTCTGGAGAGACCTGAAAATAGCTGTGCAGCGACACTCCCCATCCAACCTGACAGAGCTTGAGAGGATCTGCAGAGAAGAATTAGAGAAACTCCCCAAATACTGTTGGGCCAAACTTGTAGCCTCATACCCAAGAAGACTCAAGGCTGTAATCACTGCCAAAGGTGCTTCAACAAAGTACTGAGTAAAGGGTCTGAATATTTATGTAAATGTGATATTTCTGTTTTTTATTTGTAAAAAATGTGCCAAAATTTCTAAACCTGTTTTTGATTTGTCATTAATGGGGATTGTGTGTAGATTGATGAAAAACAATTTAATCCATTTTAGAATAAGCCTGTAATGTAACAAAATGTGGAAAAAGTCAAGGGGTCTGAATACTTTCCGAATGCACGGTATGGAGACAGTTTGCTGCCAAAAATATTATTTAAATACATGTAAAGGAAAGTAATTATAATTATAATAAAATGTTACCTGGTCTTCCATTTTATATATTTTGTGTGACTATCTGTTGTTCCATGTAGTGAATGTGTTATTCAAAGCATTTGTATGGGTTAATAGCAGTAATGCCCAAAATAATTGTTCATCAAATAATTTGGTTCTATTTTTATTTATTTATCATACAATTATAAATCAAATAGCTAAATTACCCTAGATTTGAGTTTTATTATGATGAAACTATTTCCATAAATTAGATTGTGTTCTGAAGCATGTGTGTAACTGTATGGAGTGAAGGTCTTAAGTTAAACCATTCTACTGCAATGTTTTTACATGTGTAAGGGTTATGAAAAAAGGATCAGATACTAGTCGGATTGTACAACACAGAATGAAGGGTTTGAAAGTGTGCAGTCTTATGTGTTGATTTTGCTTACTTTTAATATACAGTACCAGTCAAAAGTTTGCACACAACTACTGATTCAAGAGTTTTTCTTAATTTTTACTATTTTATAGAATAATAGCAAAGACCTCAAAACTTTGAAACAACACATATGGAATCAAATGGAATCGTATGTGTTAAAAAAGTGTTAAACAAATCTAAATAGATTTTAGATTTGAGATTATTCAAAGTAGCCACCCTTTCCCTTGATGACAGCTTTGCACACTCTTTGTATTCTCTCAATCAGCTTCATGAGGTAGTCACCAGGAATGCATTTCAATTAACAGGTGTGCCTTGTTAAACGTTTATTTGTGTAATTTCTTTCCTTCTTTAATGCGTTTTAGCCAATAAGTTGTGTTGTGACAAGGTACGGGTGGTATACAGAAGATTGCCCTATTAGGTAAAAGACCAAGTCCATTTTTTAGCAAGAACAGCTCAAATAAGCATAGAGAAACGACAGTCCGTCATTATTTTAAGGTCAGTCAATACGGAAAATGTCAAGAACTTTGAAAGTTTCTTCAAGTGCAGTCGCAAAAACCATCAATCACTATGATGAAACTGGCGCTCATGAGGACCGCCACAGGAATGGAAGATGCAGAGTTACTTCCGCTGCAGAGGATAAGTTCATTAGAGTTACCAGCACCTCAGATTGCAGCCCACATAAATGCTTCACAGAGTTCAAGTAATAGCCCCCAGGCTGTGTAAGGGCTATTTGACCAAGAAGGAGAGTGATGGAGTGCTGCATCAGATAACCTGGCCTCCACAATCACCTGACCTCAACCCTATTGAGATGGTTTGGGATGAGTTGGACCGCAGAGTGAAGGCAAAGAAGCCAACAAGTGCTCAGCATATGTGGGAACTCCTTCAAGACTGTTGGAAAAGCATTCCAGATGCAGCTGGTTGAGGGAATACCAAGAGGGTATACAGCTGCCATCAAGGCAAAGGGTGGCTACTTTGAAGAATCTCAAATATAACATTTTTTATTTGTTTAACACTTTTTTGGTTACTCCATATGTGCTATTTCATAGTTTTGATGTCTTTACTATTATTATACAATGTAGAAAATAGGAAAAATAAAGAAGGAACCCTTGAATGAGTAGGTGTGTCCAAACTTTTGACTGGTACTGTACGTATTTTGATAGAACCTCCTTTGACAGTTTAAGCCATAATCTAATGATTATCTTCAAATTTAACAATCGTTATCACAGAAGGGATAAAAGGAGGGAGTGTAATTGTACACAGTATGCATCTACTCTCACTCTTTCTTTGTTAATGCAGGTGACTGTCACACCCTGGCCTTAGTTATCTTTGTTTTCTTTATTATTTTGTTTAGGCCAGGGTGTGATATGGGTGATTTGTGTTTTGTCTTGTCTTTTTTTGTAGATTTATGGGGTTGTGTTCAGTTTAGGTGTCTAGGTAAGTCTTTGGTTACCTAGATTGGTTCTCAATCAGAGGCAGGTGTTTATTGTTGTCTCTGATTGGGAACCATATTTAGGCAGCTATATTCTTTGGGTATTTTGTGGGTGATTGTTTCCGTTCTTTGTGTTTTATGCACC
This sequence comes from Oncorhynchus gorbuscha, assembly GCF_021184085.1. Lineage (NCBI taxonomy): Eukaryota > Metazoa > Chordata > Actinopteri > Salmoniformes > Salmonidae > Oncorhynchus > Oncorhynchus gorbuscha. Next base: position 18,761,071 of record NC_060174.1, read on the forward strand.
AGTTAGGACTGTTACGGTTTTCACGTTTATTGTTTTGTAGTTTGTTCATGTTTGAGTTTTCTTATTAAAGAACCATGAACTATAACCACGCTGCGTTTTGGTCCGCCTTACCTTCCCAGGAAGAAAGTCGTGACAGTGACTATGATCTCCTCCTCAGACCAATTGGCAAAACACCCAGAAGATGTTCTGGAAGTTAGGATAGGAGAAATTGCTCAGTGTCTTGGGAAACTGCGCTATAACAGCCAGTCACCTGCAGGAACCAACCCTATGAGCCATGCCTATGTAGCTTTTTTGTGTAGCAGTATATAGTAAGAAAACAGAAGGGACCGCCCTGACGGAGCTTTTGGCAAACTTGTACTTTGTATATGTGTTGCTTGTAACCTCTCCAATTAACTGATAATAAAGAATGATTAATTTAATATTGACTTCAGGTGTTTCCTTGGTATTGAATTTCCACCACAAACTGATAAGATGTTTGTGGGAGCTGTTTTGATAGACTTCAGTGCAGCTTTTGACATTATCGATAATAATCTGCTGCTGGAAAAACTGTGTTATGTCTTTACATCTGCTGCTATATCGTGGACCGAGAGTTACCTGTCTAACAGAATACAGAGGGTAACTCACCATTATACACGTCAGCAACCACAGCTAGTGAAATCACTGCAACACTTAACAAAGAGCTGCAGTAAGTTTTAGAATGGGAGGCAAGTAATAAGGTAGTACTAAATATTTCAAAACCTAAAAGGATTATATTTGGGTCAAATCATTAACTACTACCTTATTACTAAACCTAACTAAGTCTTGTAATGAATAATGTGGAAATTGAGCAAGTTGAGAAGAACTGCTTGGAGTAACCCTGGATTGTAAACAGTCATGGTAAAAAATATATTGATGCAACAGTAGCTAAGATGGAGAGAGGTCTGTACTTAATAAAGCGTTACTCTGCTTTCTTGACAAAATAAGTCCTACAGGCCCTAGTTTTGTCACACCTGGACTACTGCCCAGTCATATGGTCAAGTGCCACAAAGAGGGACATATGCAAATTACATTTGGCCCAAAACAGAGCAGCACGGCTGGCCCTTAAATGTATATTGTATATGGAGAGTAAACATCAATGATATGCATGTCAATCTATACTGTCTCAAAGTAAAGGAGAGATTGAATGCATCACTACTTGTCTTTGTGAGAGACATTGACATGTTGAAAGCACCGAGTTGTCTGTTCAAATGACAAGCATACAGCTCAGACCCCCATGTAAACCCCACAAGACATGCCACCAGAGGTCTCTTCACAGTCCCCAAGTCCAGAACAAGCTCTGGGAAACGCACAGTACTACATAGAGGCATTACTACATGGAACTCTATTCCACATCAAGTAACTGTTGCAAGCAGTAAAATCAGATTATAAAACAGATACAACTAAACCTTATGGAACAACGCTAACTGTGAAGAGACACACACGCACATACGTGCACACAGACGCTGGCACACACACTCTACACACAGGTACATGGTAATATGGTGGTATTATACATTTTCTATTGTAGATATGCAGTGGTGTAATAATGTTATTACATTTACATTTACATTTAAGTCATTTAGCAGACGCTCTTATCCAGAGCGACTTACAAATATAAGATGTACAGTTATTTATTATTATTTTTGATTGTAAGGGGGATTCCTAATAAATACAATACAGGTGGACCATCCGGACTATCTCAATAAAGTATGACTAAAAGTAAATCCAGATTAAAGCAATTTGAGGATTGATTATGTTTCATAATTGTCAACTTTTTACCTGAACGCAGACAGTGAGAAAGAACTTGTCATAGTCTTTGGGGCTGCGTCTTAGCAGAAACCTGCCATCTTTGGCGCCTACTTTTTTCAGCTTGTGCACTGCAAACTCAGACCTGAGAAAACAACATATAAAGGCACACAGATGTTTACATCTAATGTATCTCTATGGGTTTGTTATATGTCTGAAAAGACCTACGTGATTGGCCCATGGCAGTTGCTTTCAATGTCTTCAAGAAGGCTGGGAGGTGCAACGTCTTGACAGAAATAGTGACTGGAGTCTGTAGTCAGCCTGAAGTAGCCATCCACAAGTGAAACAAATGAAAGCGCCTCAGTCACTGTTTGAAACTCGGCCTCCTGTGGAGAAAAAATGGTGACATGCACACTTTTTCATTAGCCATACATACACCCCCCGAAATGGATGTTGCTCAGGTGCAATGAGTCAGCATCAATTGTTTTTGATTAGGCATTAATTAAGGATGTATTGAGCATTGATTCAGTGTTATCAACCAACCAGGCATCTGTCATCCTGCCGGGTGATCGTGACCACCCTGCTGTCCTGGGGAACCTGCTCGTGGCACGCCCTCTTGATGTTGATGTCGATGATCTCTGGGAAGTCACAAAATGTCTGCCACTCCTGTGAAAGAATGTACAGTTATGAAAATACTACTGTTCCCTGAAGGAGGGAACGATGTATAACATACTATGGGGAGTTAACCCTGAAGCAAACTGAAATCACGCCCAATGTGCCAATGAATGCCGAGCCCCACCTTCCTGGCTATAATACCGGGGCTCACATCCATTTCCTCAATACAGTACCGCTCTTCAGCGAGCCCAAACCCCATTGACGGCTCGGGCCAAAATATGTTATACCTTGTTCCCTCCTTCAGGGAACAGCAGTTATAGTCATAACTGTACGTTCCCTTGTTCCCTTTCAGTCAGTCACTTGATATAACATACTATGGGGACATACAATCAAGCGCCAAGCCGGCTCAGAGGGTACCAAACTAGGAGGCCCATGGCAGACACTTTTCCCTCAGACTTAACCGAGAAGCCTGAACTGTCAGAGAGAAGCCTGAACTGCAGTCCAAGTTCCTATACCCCACAGTTCCAATACCAATATTTACCTTGAGAGCCTGAAATGTCAGAACTCGTAAAAGGAACTGCAAGTCCAAAACAACAAAACACATATCGTAACTTGGTAAAGTGCACACTGCTGCATAAACATCGACCGGAGACGATGAACCCCGGCAGACTAAGGCTCAAACCCACAGGGAACCGTGGTAACCCGGACAAAATCCTGCATAACTTCGACCACGGCAGCCAAGTCCTTAAACCCTATCGGTTCCAAAAAGGCTCACACAAGACCTGAGTCTGGAATGCCAAAACTCACAAAAGGAACCGTAAGTCCAAAACAACAGGGAACCTGCTGTGACTTGATAATGCGCATTCGCGCTCTGCCTCATCGATGACACAAGTTAGCCCAAGGCTTAATCCCACAGGGGAACTGTTTCAGACACCTCTGAAGACACTAGCCACTTCCATGGCAATCGGAAGAGCTTAGGTGATTTACCTCTGAACACTCAAATGCTGGTTTCTCAACCGACTGTTGGATAAGGGGTAAAATGGGGTGTTAACAACACTCGGTGGAGAAAACAGATCCTGACTGCCAATGTGTCCAGCCTGAGACATTAAGTTATCCTGATTCTCAAAACGTACCATTGTTACGAATGTGGAGTCACATTCGGAAGGTTGTGGCCTTCGGGTGTAGAGTATTGCAGACTCGAAATATTGTTATAAATAGCCAGGACCAAAACAAAAAATCACGATTTCACTAATATCATCATTCAGGGGGGTCTAGCAGCTTGATCATCATGGTACTTTTTGAGCATATATTTTTTTAAACCTTTTTTTAACTAGGCAAAGTAAGTGAAGACCAAATTCTTATTTTCAATGACAGCCTATGAACAGTGGGTTAACTGCCTTGGTCAGGGGCAGAACGACAGATTTTTACCTTGTCAGCTCAGGGATTTGATCTTGCAAACTTTTCAGTTACTAGTCCAACGCTCTAACCACTAGGCTATCCCGCTGCCCATATTAGGTATAATTGAAACTTGTATATCATTATTGTAAGTGATTAAATAAGTATAGCTAGTTATAATTGTAATGTTTTAGCAGATTCTAAGAAAAGACAATCAGTCATTACCTGGCTAAAAGAGAAGGAATATAATATCTATTGTTTACAGGAAACTCACTCTCCAATTACAGATGATGTTGTATGGAAAAAGGAATGGGAGGAGAAATATATTTCTGTCATGGGCAAAGAAACTCAAAAGGGGTGATGATATTAATCAATAACAATTTCGATCTGAATGTGCAAACTGTCCAAACAGATTAGAAAGTAAGGTGGATCATTTTGAATATTCTATTGGCCGATACTGTACATGGTGGTGGCTTAATCAAACTAGTCATCTTGATTACTTTCTTGTATCCCTCACACTGACACAAAAGTTTTTTTTTAAGTTTTAAAAATGTTTTGATAGGGGGCAGAATGCAGTGGACCATCAAATATAACTCTTACAGAATTTCTACGTGGGCGAGGACATTAGACATGTAATCAAAGCCTACTGGATGACAACCTGTTTTTAACCAAGACAAAGAATTTTTAAGACAAAGAATTACTTTTTCCTGCATAACATAGGTCCAGCAGATTCCCATATTGTATGGGACACTTTTAAATGTGCCATTGGAGGTCATGCAATTCGATACTCATCTTTAAAACAAAACATTTAGGTCAAAATAGTTCATATTATATTCAAAGGAAATAGTATAAATAACAGTACAGATGGATAGCAATAAAAACGGTACCATAGAGGCACAGAATAAGTTATGGATGAACTTATTTGGGAACAATCCAGTAGAATGTATTACAAAAGTAAAGCGAATTGGATGGAAAATCTTCAACATAGAAATGCTACCAATGCGGCCTCCTGAGTGACGCAGCGGTCTAAGCCACTGCATCGCAGTGCTAGAGGCGTCACTACCGACCCAGGTTTGATTCCGGGCGGTGTCACAGCTGGCACACAATTGGCCTAGTGCGTCCAGGTTAGGGAGGGTTTGGCCGGTCGAGATGTCCTTGTCCAATTGCGCTCTAGCGACTCCTTGTGGTGGGTCGGGCGCATGTACGCTGACTTCAGTCACCAGTTGTACCGTGTTTCCGCCGACACATTGGGCCAGGCTGGTTTCCAGGTTAAGCAAGCAGTGTGTCAGGAAGCAGTGCGGCTTGGCAGGGTCATGTTTCGGAGGACGCATGGCTCTCGACCTTCGCCTCTCCTGAGTTCGTACAGGAGTTGCAATGATGGGACAAGACTGTAATTGCCAATTGGATATCACGAAATTGGGGAGAAAAAAGGGATACTGTCCAAGCTCATGTTCTATAATAGTTATGACTGAAAACATATAATGTATAAGTACTATCTTTCTAGATGTAATGTGTATCAACATTTCAAATTACTTTATTCTTGCTATGTAAGTAATGTAAAAACAAAAACAGTGCCATGTATGTAAAATGTGTGTAGATTGTACATGTAACAAAATGGTGAATAGTAATGATTGAGTGGTGAAAATGTTAGTCTGTGTAATGTAGGAACATGTTCTGTCCACCATAGGGAAATTATCGTAATATAACATAATTCAATATGTCAACGTACTCCACTCTTCCGTAAAGCCCAGCTCTGTGGAGTGTACGGCTTAAAGTGGTCCTATGGACAGATACTCCAACCTCCGCTGAGGAGTTTTGCAGCTCCTTCAGGGTTATCTTTGGTCTATTTGTTGTATCTCTGATTAATGCCTTCCTTGCCTGGTCCGTGAGTTTTGGTGGGAGGCCCTCTCTTGGCAGGTTTGTTGTGGTTCCATATTCTTTCCATTTTTTAATAATGGATTTAATGGTGCTCTTAATAACCCAACCCTAAGCTGTTCTTCTCCACGACTTTGTCCCTGTCCTGTTTGGAGAGCTCCTTGCTCTTCATGGTGCTGTTTGCTTGGTGGTGCCCCTTGCTTAGTGGTGTTGCAGACTCTGGGGCCTTTCAGAACAGGTGTATATATACTGAGATCATGTGACAGATCATGGGACACTTAGATTGCACACAGGTGGACTTTATTTAATTAATTATATGACTTCTGAAGGTAATTGGTTGCACCAGATCATATTTAGGGGCTTCATAGCAAAGGGGTTGAATACATATACACGCACCATTTTTTATTTTTTTGAAATAAGTTATTTTTTTCATTTCACCAATTTGGACTATTTTGTGTATGTCCATTACATGAAATCCCAATAAAAATCAATTTAAATTACAGGTTGTAATGCAACAAAATAGGAAAAACGCCAAGGGGGTGAATACTTTTGCAAGCCACTGTAGCAAACTCACACATTTTTACAACAATTACATCTATTTCTTCCTACTTTAATCATGGAGAGAGTTTAAAAGTGTTCATAAGAACAACTGAAACAGGCGCTCTAGAGTAGTGTCCATAGGGTCTGTGCATCAGGCTGAACGGTTGACGTCCCAATTATAAACACTATCTACAACCATTTCCATGGCTTGGTGCGATGAGGAGCTACAGAAATATATATTTTAAATGACCGCCAGTAGAAAACACCCCCCAATAAAAAAACATAAAAAATAAAAAATACCCCCCCCTCAATGAATTACTGTGCCTTAAAGTAGTATGGCAGAGTTTTCAAATCAGGTTCATCTGATTGGTCATTTTCAACTGTCACAATCTCACTTTTGGCTTTCTTTAAATCACCATGCATTTTATTGACTGATGAGTTTGTGCCTATGTTTCATGAAACTGCACTTCTTGTCCCGTCAAAACAGTAACTCTGGGAGACAAGTATATCGTCGCTCCAGCAGAGACGGAAGAGGAAGCGAGACATCTCACAGGTTAATGTTTTCTGGTTCATAGACAAGTAGACCAGACGTAGCTGCTATCGCATTGGCGTCTCTGGGAGAGCCACACACCTTAAGTAGACCAGAACAGTGAATATTTTTTCAATGGTAAAGACATCTTTATTTAACTTTGGCTCTAGGTTCACAGACTTCGCTCAAAGCTTGTGTACATTGATAATATATCATAATTTATAAAGTTGGCTATAAATTAAGGCCCCTGTTTATTTTCAATGTCATTCTATTAGAAACTTTTATTAGAAGCGTTTTTTTGTTGGCCTCCTGAGTGGTGCAGTGGTCTAAGGCACTGCATCGCAGTTGCTATAGTAGCTGTGTCACTAGAGATCCTGGTATGAGTCCAGGCTCTGTCGCACCCGGGAGCGACCGGGAGACCCATAGGGCGGCGCATAATTGTCCCAGCATCGTCCGGGTTAGGGGAGGGTTTGGCCGGCAGGGATGTCCATGTCCCATTGCGCTCTAGCGACTCCTGTGGCGGGCCAGGCGTATGCACGCTGACACGGTCACCAGGTGTACGGCGTTTCCTCCAACAAATTGATGTGGCTGGCTTCCGGGTTAAGCAGGCATTGTGTGTCAAGAAGCAGTGCGGCTTGGTTGGGTCGTGTTTCGGAGGACGCATGGCTCTCAACCTTGCCTCACCCGAGTATGCACGGGAGTTGCAGTGATGAGACAAGACTGTAACTATCAATTGGAAATCATGAAATTAAGGAGAAAAAGTGGGAAAGTTTTTATGTTTTTTTTTAAACATCATTGTTGGTTAAGGGCTTGTAAATAAGCATTTCATGGTAAGGTCTACACATGTTGTATTCAACGCAGGTGACAAATAAAAATATATTTTATTTAGCATGTGTAAAGATCCATGACCTTCCAGAGCCAACTAAACAAGACTGGTCAAGCTCTGTTTTTATTCGGACTTCTCAATACTGAACTTCTACTTCTTATCATTAAAGACATTCTGACTTACATGTACACACTCGGAACAGGCCATTTACGGTTTTGCCCCCATTGACCGAGCCACTTGGGAGCACTGTTGCCTTTGTAAATTATTGGGGAAGAGGGCCCCGAGCCAAACCACCTTGTTAGCAAAACTGGCTCATAAAAATACATCAGCCTGTCCCTCTCAGGAATCCAGAGAACTGGCTCTGTTTATTCGGATGCACTGTGCTAGGATTACCCATCTTGTTAGCCTCTTGAGCTAAGTAACGCGCCACTCATCAGCAAAATCTTTAAACAGGGGTTAGAAACGCTTCACAGCTGCAGGGACAGGAAGTAAATACCTTCCCCCAAACCTGGAGGAACCCCTATCAACTCTGACCACCGATCTTTCTCACAAAGTCAGCCTGACTCCCAGTGGAAGTTGAACCCAGCCGGAGACAATGGTCTTGCAAACTGGTCTGAGCCAAGGGTTCCTGAGCGTGTTTCCACCCCAGGCAAAAGGACAGCACTCGTGAGAATCTTACATTTTTCATTGTGAAACCACATGCCCTAGGGCACGGTCAGAGGTTCAAACCCAGCTGGTTAGCCTTTTCAAACATAATCTTACCACTCAAGTAAGGAAGCATTAGCTACACAAGCAGAGCAGAAAGTAGTTAGCTTTCACCAAAGACAAAAACCGATACCAAGACCCAAAAACTCACAACATCTAGGGGGACGAGTACTTTCTCCTCATAACAGACACTTAAATCGGATCTGAATCTCCTAGCCATCATGTGCTTGAAACTGAAGAGCGAAGAATTGAGGAAATGGAGCGAGCCCCCGTATTATAGCCAAGAAGGCGAGGCTTCCAAGGGCGGGCTTGGCATCCATTGGCAGGTTGGGCGTGATTTTAGTTTGCTTCAGGTGAATAGGATTGGTTATTGACTCATGTGATAGAAAAATTACATATTTACCTGATTTGTTCGATATTTAGCAATTATTTACTTCACAAACAGTGAGATATTTCTGTCCTGCTAATACTGAGTTTGTCTGTCCACTCTTGCTTCCTGCAGCTAGGCTGGGTGTCATAGACATGGTTTTTACTAAAGATAGCTTGAAGCTGACAATTGATTGATGTCTCGGTGATAAAGCCGCCAAATTCCATTCTTTCATTTGTGGGGCATGTGAGACATATGTCTCTGGTCTAACTGGGCCTACATTATATCGAGGAGATTGTGGTTGTAACTGGGATAGAGAGGAGTAGAACAAAGGCCTCAATGGTTCTTAGACCTCCTGGCATCTGGGAAATTAGGCCAGAGTCAGGGGTTTAGATAACGCCAGGTGCAGATAAAGACAGGATGAGACCAAAGTGGCTCATGGTGCCCGCCAATCTATAAGGGAAGGGTGGAGCCAGCCATGGTTGAAGCATTTTTAGGTTTGGTATATAAAGACATGGTATTCTCTGTATGATTAAAGCACTCGGTCCGACAGTCAAGACTGCTGGGCTGGCCTCCCGGGTGGCACAGTGGTTAAGGGCGCTGTACTGCAGTGCCAGCTGTGCCATCAGAGACTCTGGGTTTGCACCCAGGCTCTGTCGCAACCGGCCGCGACCGGGAGGTCATGTGGTGACGCACAATTGGCCTAGCGTCGTCCGGGTTAGGGAGGGCTTGGCCGGTAGGGATGTCCTTGTCTCATCGTGCACCAGCGACTCCTGTGGCGGGCCGGGTGCAGTGCGCGCTAACCAAGGTTGCCAGGTGCACGGTGTTTCCTCAGACACATTGGTGCAGCTGGCTTCCGGGTTGGATGCGTGCTGTGTTAAGAAGCAGTGCGGATTGGTTGGGTTGTGTATCGGAGGACGCATGACTTTCAACCTTCGTCTCTCCCGAGCCCGTACAGGAGTTGAAGCGATGAGACAAGATAGTAGCTACTAAAAACAATTGGATACCACGAAATTGGGAAGAAAAAGGGGTAAAATTCAACAAAAACAAAAACAACACACAAAAAAGACTGCTGGGCAGACGGCTTCATTACTGCAATAATTAATAGATATTAAATAAAGATGATTGTTAGAAGAAATGACCAAGTCTCTCTCAGTACTGAATTTCCACGACACTCCCCATAGCATGTTATATCGAATGACCAACTGAAAGGGAACATTATTTATGTTTCGTGGTCAGTCAATGTAGATACAGGATGATAGTCATGATCATGACCCACAGTAGGGACTTTGCACTTTCTCTCACCAGGACATCGGCAGGGCAGTGACTTCCACTGAATTGTATGCCGCTCTCCCCGGCGACCCGCATAAGGTTGAATGTTGGTTCCTTCTGCTGCAGCTGGGAGCCAGGGTGGTTCACCTGAAAGGTCTCAGTGCCGTGGGAAGGCTCCACCCCTGCCAGCTCCATCAGGTACTTCAGCTTTAGACTGCGTTCCCCCACCGAGCAGCGGCCAAGCTTCTTCAGGAACCGTTTCAGAGTGTTGCGGATTCTGTAGCGCGCAAGCCGGCTCAGTTGCTGGATTTCCTGCCGATGTGTCTCGGGAAGGCATGACTTGTAACTGAAAAAAAAATGGTAATTGACATATTGGGCACAGCCAAATAAGAAACCAAGAGACTCGTTGGCATAAAGAAATGTACTCATTTTCATACCCTCTTTTCAGTATTCATACCTGACATTCTTGCACACCTCCCTTACGCTCTGGTTGTGTTCCTTAGCCAGTCGCCATAGGTCGAGCACTGCCAGGCCAAGACACTCCTCCTGGACGCTCAAGGGAGGTGAGACCCCCGCCTGGCCAGCCACAAAGTCACTACGGGACTAAAGGGTCACAAAAAATTAAGAATATACACAGAACGCAGGAAATAGTAGAACACTTACAGTGCCTTCGGAAAGTATTCAGACCCCTTGACTTTTTACATTTTTTTTTAGGTTACAGCCTTATTCTAAAATGAATTCAACTGTTTGCTTTTTTCATCAATCAACACATTGACAAAGCAAAACAGGTTTTTGAATATTTTGCTAATTTAGAGTCATTGTCCTGTTGTAAGGTGAACCTTTGCCCCAGTCTGCGGTTCTGACCGATCTTGAGCAGGTTTTCATTAAGGAGCTCTCTGTACTTTGCTCCGTTCATCTTTGCTTCGATTCTGACTACTCTCCCAGTCTCTGCCGCTGAAAAACATCCCCACAGCATGATGCTGCCTTACAATAATTCACAGTAGGGATGGTGCTAGATTTCCTCCAGACGTGACGCTTAGCATTCTGACCAAAGAGTTTGTGATTGGTGGAGTGCTGCAGAGATGGTTGTCCTTTTGGTTCTTGGTCAACTCCCTGACCAAGTCCCTTCTGCCCCGATTGCTCAGTTTGGCCTGGCGACCAGCTTTAGGAAGAGTCTTGGTGGTTCCAAACTTCTGTCCATTTAAGAATGATGGAGGCCACTGTGTTCTTGGGGACCTTCAGTGCTGCAGAATATTTTTGGTACCCTTCCCCAGATCTGTGCCTCGATACAATCCTGTCTCGGAGCTCTAAGGACAATTCCTTTGACCTCGTGGCTTGGATTTTGCTCTGATATGCACTGTCAACTGTGGGACCTTATATATACAGATGTGTGCCTTTTCTAAATCATGTCCAAATAATTGAATCTACCACAGGTGGACTCCAATCAAGTTGTAGAAACATCTCAAGAATGATCAATGGAAACACGATGCACCTGAGCTCAATTTTGAGTCTCATAGCAAAGGGTCTGAATACTTATGCAAATAAGCTATTTCTGTTTTTATACGTTTGCAAAAAAGTCTAAAAACCTGTTTTTGCTTTGTCAGTATGGGGTATTGTGTGTAGATTATATTTTTATCCATTTTAGAATAAGGCTGTAACATATCAAAATGTGTAAAATACAAAATGTCTGAATACTTTCCGAAGGCCTCCTACGTATACATGCATGTGTTCTGCCCTTGTGGACATTCTAAAGCTAATCATTCAAAACAAATGGCCTTATGTAGTTTTGGAAAATCAGAATTGTGCGAAAATGTAATTTCACATTATTTATTGCCATATCAAAATAGTCTATATCTAAATATGAGTTTTGGCTTACTGCAAAGTTTGGAAGTGTTTTCTATGTACCTGTGCAAAGAGATAATCAATGACACAGTAGTCGAGCACTGCACTGATTCTGCCTCTTCTCAGACAGTAGCGGTATGATGTTTTTGACCCCTCTCCAAACCAGTTGGCAAAGAAAAACCTTTGTATCAACAGGGGCAATAAAAAAGTACAATTTTATTCATACATGAGTCATCCAGTTCACATTCACAGCTATTAAAATCCCTTTGTATGATAAAACAGTATGGTGGTGCTATGCTGGTGCACTACACATGGCTAAGACCAAATAAAGTGCAACATAACAGTTAATATTGGGCATAAAATGTATTTCTAGTCAAATGTTTATTTTTTACACAAAAATCCATCAAGTTTTTTCTCACCTGACTCTGTAGTGAATGCTAATGCTTTCATCAGTGCTGAAAACATGTGTTGGGGGGTAAAAGTTGGACAGATCATCAAACGCCAAAGCAAATAGGCTGTGGTACACTGGTAGGATTCCTAAGGAGAGAGAAAAGTTATTGTAAGAAATGTTTTTTTTGCAGGTTTGAACATTCTCAAGAAATATAAAGCGTAGAGACAGCAAGGTCCTGAATGAAGATATACAAGGCTCCAATAAATATTTTGTAATTCCACAACAAATGGGTATGCACACTATAAAGGTGGCGTAGTCAAGGAAATTTCCAAAATTCCTCCCTTAAAGGGGCAATCTGGGATTTAAATAACAACAAAGTGATCAACATACCACTTTTTTAGTAATCAGCTTAATGATGTTTATTTCACACCATATTACAATTATTCCTCAGACTGTTACAATATATGCTCTTCAACAGGGTTAAATAAAACAATTACAACCATATTCACATAAAAACACATATCTTACCACATTTTTTTGCTGCCAGGACACAGACCCTTTCAGCAGAGATTTGTCCAGAGGATATGTTGAACGTTGTTCCCGCCTTTGTGGCAGGGAGGAAGTAGAGATGGACTTGTAAACCAGAGCCAGAACCAGACATTTGGCTGCCCCCCCTCTCCCTGTCCATTAGAGGTGCTGTCTCCTCCTCAGTGAGATCCATTGGCAGAACCACTCCTGAAACACAAATTACCTGAGAAACTGCAAGTAAATTTAGGGAAGAGGAAGGATAGTGACGTCCTAGATTTTACAAGAAGTGGATGACGTCAACAAGCTCGCTACTGAAGCCACAAGGGAAAATGAAATGTGATTAAAAGCTAGGGGTTTCCTAAACAGAGGAACTAAACCATGGGAATCTACACAAGACATTTTGTGAATCTATTTCAACAAAACCAGGTTGAGGCTTTTTGATCAGAAAACTGAAAATATATGTTGAAAAATATATACATTAGTAAAAAACATACCGCATGGAGAGCAACACTCTCATTTAAACAAACTTAACATTCCAACACAGTTGTGAGTCTTAACATCCAAAAATTAGCATTTGAACTGGACTCAAGCACTTAATCACATAACCTCAATTACTTAATCAATGTTGTCTTGACACTACCTAGTGTCAGCTTGACAAAAATAAGCAGTAAAAGACATCAATTGAAGTTCAGTCTTCACCACTACATCCACACAGTATCCTATGTACGTACTCCATTACCTCAAAATATGATTGACAGCAAGGTGTCTTCTTTCTGATCAGGCATCCATGTCTTCGATGTCTCTTGTTGATGAGGCTTTTGCTTCTATGTTTCATGGTGGTGGGAGGAGGAAAGTAATACAGTTTCCTGTTTGAGACAGAGCAACATATTTCCTGACCAGAAAATGGATCTTGATTAGTATCTTCAACCTGTTTTAACCTCACCCTGTTCTAGTTTGCAGAAGAGACTTAACAATAAATGACATCTGTCAATACCATTTCCTCTGTGGGGAAAAGGAACTTAAGACTTGAAAGTGTGACAGTAATGTTATGAGAAATTATTTTAGCCTTTTTCACATGTAGCAGATATAGACAGAAAATGTGTAAACAGACTTGAACATGAGTTGGAATGTTATTCAACTGACTTGTTCAAGACAAAAAGAAAGCTCTTTGAAGCTGTACTGTGGTTTCCTCTTTCACTGACAAGCAGTGGGTTCTTGTAGTTTCCTGTCACGAACCAAACAAAAAAAGATACCCAAGTTATATGAATGTGAAAACCCTGTGTTGTTCAATGGGAACACTTAGCTTCCCATTAGGCATTGACTGTATTTGCCATACGAGGTTATGTTTCTCATAATGTAATTTAGATTTTACCATAGCCTCTCAAACCTCTCTATTGGTATATGATATTATTCAATATTGCCCTTGATCATTTTAATCAGGTGTGTTGATGCTGTACTACAGTTGGTCATCTTCCATTGTTTAGACTATAAGGCCATACCATTATGAGTCTTCCGTTAAGAGTTCATATCATATTTGCTGAGTGTACCATAAACTGCAAAGGCAGTCTGACTTGAAGATGTTCATCCGAACGTTGTGAGTAGAGTGTGGGTTTGTTATTACTCTTTATCTAGTGCAGGAGCACTTCAAGACTTCTGGTCTGCCAGTTTCCAGACCTTGTTAGTTCCAACTGTTTACAGAGTTTCAAGCACATGAGCTAGTTGACATGCATGGCTCATGGGGTGGAAAAGTGGGAGGTTCTAGGTCTGAGATTGAGCAGGCAGCAGGAAGCAAAGGCAGAACACAAAACACAGTTTAACATTTATTTTCTTAAGGCACATAGCTTCCAGCACATTCTCAAAACAGTTCAATTCAATCCAAACTCTGTTCCATAAATATCACTTCTTACTTTTACTATAAAACCATGCTACTTAAGAAACATACAAACCAAACAAACAGGAAGCCACACAGCCCAGCAGCCAGCTGTCTATCTTCATTTATAGTCAATTACAGCACAAACTCATTTGCCATGTGCTCTTCTATGGTATATTGGCGTTCGCACTATTTAGCGTGCATGCTGCCACCTACTGTGAAGAATGGAAACAGGATTCCATACAAACTAGTCAAATAAATAAACTACACTAAATCAAACTACTTTTCTGTTCAAAATAGAAACGGATCTTATCCCTACATAGGCTCAAGGGGAGCCTAGGAGGACACGCCTTCATCTGGCGCCAGTACCCCCTGCAAGTCCTCTGTTGTAAACTCCTGAAGTCCCAAATAACTTTTCTGCCGAGGCCACAATAATGTCCCGTTTCTTTGACACTCGAGCCATACAGTTTATAAATGTGTCAATGAACGCCACAGAATCCAACTTTTTAACACACAGGGTCTATTTTGACTGGCAGAAAACATTTACAACTGGCTATGGTACATCCAATACCATATCTTCACTAGTCACTTTTTCTCAATGCTTTTATAATCACAGCCGCATAGGAGATTTGATTGACCACTAACTTTAGCCACCTTAATCGCCTTCACCCTTACAGTGCACTCCAGGACCTCGGGATCATGATCCCCACCACAATTTCAACATTGTCATCCTTCACACCTTTCTTCAGTATACTCTGTCCATCTGCACACACTTTCAAATCTAATTTTATTGGTCACATACACATGGTTAGCAGATGTTAGTGAGTATAGAGAAATGCTTGTGCTTCTAGTTCCGACAGTGCAGTAATATCTAACAAGTAATCTAATAATTCCCCAACAACGACCTAATACACACAAATTTAAAGGGGTGAATGAGTATGTACATATAAGTACACGCATGAGTGATGGCTGAGCGGCATAGACAAGGTGCAGTAGATGGTATAAAATACAGTATATACATGTGATGAGTAATGAAAGACATGGAACCATTATTTAAGTGACATAGTTTAAAGTGACTCTGAGTTAGTGATTGCTGTTCGGTCCCAGCTTTGATGCACCTGTACTGTCATCACCTTCTGGATGATAGCAGTGTGAACAGGCATCGCTCTTGAAACATGCCCAAATCCTTACATTTTCTTACACTGCAATGGTTGGGGAATGAAAGCTCTTACAGCAAATCTTAATTAAGTAACCAAGCTTCACCTGTGTAAGTAAATCTCTATTAAAACACAGAACCGGTCTCCCGAGTGGCGTAGTGGTCTAAGGCACTGCATTGGAGTGTTAGCTAACTGTGCCGCTAGAGATTCTGGGTTTGATTCCAGGCTCGGTCTCAGCCGGCCGCGACCAGGAGACCCATGGGGCGGCACACAATTGGCCCAGAGTCGTCCGGGATAGAGGAGGGTTAGGCCGGCAGGGATGTCCTTGTCCCATCGCGCACTAGTGAGACCTGTGGAGGGCCGCGCGCAGTGCATACTGACCCGGTTGCTAGGTGTACAGTGTTTCTTCTGACACATTGGTGCGGCTAGCTTCCAGGTTAAGTGGGCATTGTGTCAAGAAGCAGTTGGGTTGTGTTTCGGAAGACGCACGGCTCTCGATCTTCGCCTTTCCTGAGTCTGTATGGGAATTGCAGTGATGAGACAAGACTAACTATCAATTGGATACCATGAAAAAGGGGTAACATTTTATTTTATTAACACTTTTTTTAAAAACACAGAACCGACACTTTTCTCCATTCACCTAGCGGGTAAGGTGTTGGGCACCAATTACCCCTAGAATTCTCTTCAGGTATTTAATGTTAACATATGTTGTCACCACTGAAATTGCTCCTTTAACAGACACTCTGCTCCAAAGTACAATAAGTCTGTTGTATGGATTGTTTTGAGGCCCACTGCAATATTTCTCTATTCTTCATAAACACAATTAATCAGTATAAGACCACCTCGATATGAACAATCCACCATGCCTCTGGACTGCATCACCTCCTGTGGACAGCCACCAAGAAACACAAAAACAGGGGGTTTAAATACATTCAGCACAAATCACATAACCAGTCAATTATCCAATAGAAATAATTGTTTCTGATTACATGCAAATGAGTCACACCTGTGACACACATGTACGATATTGTTAAGTAATCACCAGAGTTGTGGACTCCAGTCACAAATTTGATGACTTGAGACTTGACTTTATAGAATAAATAACTTGAGGCTTGACATGGAGCCTCAGGGCTCGACTTTGATTGATGACTTGAACTTATCTGGACAGGTTTTGTAAGTTATTTTGTGGCACGGAGTCTACGTGGATTACTCTACACACATAGCCAGAGACAATAAGTAGCATCGTTCTTGCAAAAAAACCTGCAACAGATTGGCTAGTGAAATGCATACACAGCACTCTGATTGGACCAACAAACTGTCAATCGACACAGATCGGGTGAGTTAGCAAACGTCATATTGCAGGAAGAGAGGATTGCCATAAAAATATGTACCTCAAATTTTTGGGTGATTACGAATGTTAACTGTTTACTTTGCAATCTCACCAGCAATGTGGCAACAATTACTAGCATAGGCCTACTGGTCTTTTGGTATGTAACAAATGCTTGAAAATTATGATTTACTTATGAAGTGTGCATTTGGAATGTTTTGTTTAAAATAAATTACTGTGGTGACGACGCACCATAGGCACAGATCTTCACTTGCGCTCACCAAACTCCTGCCAGAGGAGTGTGCTTTTTTTCTCTTGTTGAAATATTTGCTTTCGCACGTTTAAATGCATAGGCCCTATGTGGTAAATCTATATTCCATCTAATACAACAATTGCTAGCATGTCATCATTCCAACCCTGTACCGTTTATTACAACACCTAGACATTTCTGTTTCATGTTTGATAGGTCTACGATACATCTTAATTTAGCCAGCCATTTCAAATAATTGTAATTCACCACTTCTGAGGATCACTTAGAAGGTCAGACACTTTTCAGAATGAGGTCCTTCTTCCAATAGGGTTTCACCAGGTACAGTGCTTCACAAAGTACCCACAGTCACTCTGATCCCTTGCCCCTACAGACAGCACCAATCCCCACTGTAATCAATTCAGTGTCAGGACGGCTCTAGGTCGCCCGCAACCGACCAGTGGCAGAGTATCTTTGAGTTCACAAACTCTCAGATTACTCTCCTCTGACTCGGCCCTGCTCACACAGGAATACACACTCAGAGCCTACGTAATAGAGGCTTTTCTTAAAAACTTTACTTTGTGTGTTTTGCTCATGTCTTTATTTGTTTTAAACTAAGTTCGAGATGTGGTATCCACTCGACTCGCTGCCTCTCAGACCTTAGGTTGGTCCATCTCCTCTGTTCCCAAAGTGTTGTCTCCCTGAGATCCCAAGTTTGAAGGATCCCTCGTGCATGATTTACCCAGGTTGTCAGGAGCGGTCATCAAGTGAAGATTCACATCCCATCCCCCTCGCCAAAAGTGGTGGTTAATTTCTTTACTATCAAATGAGGAGAGACAAACTTATCACACAAGTCAGTTATACTTAAACTAAAACTTGAATCACTTATTAATAAGGGAGCAGGTCAATACAACTCACACATATAAAGTGAATCGATTGAGTGCTCTACGATAACGAAGGCTGGTCATGGCTGGTCGATGATTCATGCTCAGATGATTCGTTGAGAGCCCAGAGCCCAGAGACAAAGGTACAAAGGTCTTTTATAGCCCAGATATACACCCCTTTCAACCTACATGACAAACAGATATATAGAATGGGTCACAAGGTTAAGATCTGTATGAAAGATGCCTATAATACATAGCAGACAGTATCTGCTGTGTCAACAGTTCTCATTGTGGAGAGACCAGTGTCTGGCCCCGTATAGAATGAAACATTAACTCATTGCTCTGGAATGCTCTTTTTTGTTTTATCACCCAAAAGACATCGTAAATCTCCTGTCAGTGTTATCTCCCAGAAGCCCATCCTCAGTAGAACACACACAATAGTTAACAGAATACTCTATTCTGTTGCATAAAACAACCATTTGATGCAATTAAAGTAGTATAACATAATCTTGCAATTTTCCACTCCAGTGGGAGCAATGTTTATTGTGCACCTGGATGTTCACAAGACTCAAGGTAGAAGTTATATTTATGTAATTCAATGTATCGTTTCCTTTGTTCATGTTTCCCGGGTTATGTCGGAGTTCCGCGTGTCTTTGTCCTTTGTCTCTCTTTTTCTGGTTGTTGGTAATAGGAGCATGCGTGCCTCAGTGTGCATAAAAATAGGCTACATGGCCGAGCGCCACGCTTTGGAGTCATGAAGTTAAATAAGATTAAATGAGTGTTCCATGTATTCATGGTGTCGAAATATCATTAAGTCTGATTAAGACAATTGTAACAATGGATGTGGAAATCGCCCTTGACCTTGTAGAACCAGTTTATTGGTTGTAATTGCCAATTGGGTAAGTATGGTCCTGTGGTCTTATGTAGGCCTACCTGTTTGAGCTCCTGTTAGACAGATTCTATTTTTGGTTTCTCAAGGGGAGCGTGTACAGTCTTGCCCTCTATCTGTGTCCATTCAGATAGGATAGGTTAAGCCTGATACAGAGGCTATTTCCTTTGGGCTATTGCCCGTGTATATTTGGTAAATCTACTTGTATTGTTTATTTATTTATTTTTCTCCCCAATTTCGTGGTATCCAATTGGTAGTAGTTACAGTCTTGTCTCATCGCTGCAACTCCCGTACGGACTTGGGAGAGGCGATGGTCGAGAGCCATGCGTCCTCCGAAACACAACCCAACCAAGCCACACTGCTTCTTGACACAATGCCCATCCAACCCGGAAGCCAGCCGCACCAGTGTGTCAGAGGAAACACCGTACACCTGGCGACCGTGTCAGCGGCCGGCTGCGACAGAGCCGACAGTGCCTTAGACCACTGCACCACTCGGGAGGCCCCTACTTGTATATTTTGTATGATATGGTGCTTTTGTATTTATTAAGGATCCCCATTTGCAGCAGCTACTCTTTCTGGGGTCCAGCAACATTAAGGCAGTTATTTACAATAAAAAATATTACATGACATATTTCATAACACTTTTTACAAAGTAGTGTGTGTGCCTAGTACTCTACCACATTTACAATACAAAATCCATGTGTATGTAGTTTATATGCGTGTGTCTGTGCCTGTGTCTGCCTGAATCAGTTACCTGATGTGAAATAGAGTTCCATGTAGCCATGGCTCTATGTAGCACTGTGTGCCTCCCATAGTCTACTCTAGACTTTGGGATTGTGAAAAGACCGCTGGTGGCATGTCTTGTGGGGTATGCATGGGTGTCCGAGCTGTGTGCTAGTAGTTCAACTCAGCTTGTCAATACTTCTTACAAAAACAAGTGATGAAGTCAATCTCTCCTCTGCTTTGAGCCATGAGTTTGAGATGCATATTTATTAATATTAGCTCTCCATGTACATTTAAGGGCCAGCCGTGCTGCCCTGTTCGGAGCCAACTGTAATTTTCCTAAGTCCCTCTTTGTGGCACCTGACCACATGACTGGACAGTGACTGGACAGTAGTACAGGTGTAACAAAACCAGGACCAGTAGGACCTGCCTTGTTGATAGTGTTGTTAAGACAGAGCAGGTCTCCCGAGTGGCGCAACAGTTTAATGCACTGCAGTGCTTGAGGCGTCACTACAAACCCGGGTTCCATCCCATGCTGTGTTTCAGCCGGATGCACCCGAGAGACTCATGAGGCGGTACACAATTGGCCCAGCAACGTCCGGGTAAGGGGAGGGTTTTGGTGGCCCGGATGTCATCACCTAACTCTGATTCCGGCGCCGACAGAGATAGCCGCCTCGTTTCGCATTCCTAGGAAACTATGCAGTATATTTTTTTTTTTTTTTACAGGTTATTTCTTACATTGGTACCCCAGATAATCTTAGGTTTCATTACATACAGTCATGAAGAACTACTGAATATAAGAGCAACGTCAACTCACCATCATTATGACCAGGAATATGACTTTCCCGAAGCGGATCCTGTGTTTTGCCTTCCACCCAGGACAATGGATCGGATCCCAGCCGGCGAACCTAAACAACGTCGCTGTAAAAGGGGCAAACGAAGCGGTCTTCTTTTCAAGTTCCGGAGACCGGCACATTGCGCACCACTCCCTACCATACTACTCGCCAATGTCCAGTCTCTTGACAACAAGGTTGATGAAATCTGAGCAAGTGTTGCCTTCCAGAGAGACATCCGAGAGTGTAAAGTTCTTTGCTTCACGGAAACATGGCTCACTCGAGAGACTCTATCGGAGTCTGTGCAGCCAGCTGGTTTCTTCACGCATCGCACCGACAGAAACCAGCATCTTTCTGGAAAGAAGAGGGGCGGGGGGGTATGCCTTATGATAAACTAGACGTGGTGTGGTCATAACAACATACAGGAACTCAAGTCCTTCTGTTCACCTAACTTAGAATTCCTCACAATCAAATGTCGACCGCATTATCTACCAAGGGAATTCTCTTCGATTATAATCACGGCCAGATATATTCCCCTCAAGCAGACACATCGATGGCCCTGAATGAACTTTATTTGGCTCTTTGTAAACTGGAAACCACATATCCTGTAGCTGGGGATTTTAACAAAGTTAATCTGAAAACAAGACTCCCTAAATTCTATCAGCATATCGATTGCACAACGAGGGCTGGTAAAACTCTGGATCATTGTTATTCTAACTTCCGCGACGCATATAAGGCCCTCACCCACCCTACTTTCGGAAAAGCTGACCAAAACTCCATTTTGTTGCTTCCAACCTACAGACAGAAACTAAAACAAGAAGCTCCCGTGCTCAGGTCTGTTCAACGCTGGTCCGACCAATCTGATTCCACGCTTCAAGACTGCTTCGATCACGTGGATTGGGATATGTTCGGCATTGCGTCCAACAACAACATTGACGAATACGCTGATTCAGTGAGCGAGTTCATTCGAAAGTGCATCGGCGATGTCATACCCACAGCAACTATTAAAACATTTCCAAACCAGAAACTGTGGATTGATGGCAGCATTCGCGCGAAACTGAAAGCATGGACCAAGGTGGCCGGAAACATGAACAAATACAGTGTAGCTATTCCCTCCAAGGCAATCGAACAAGCGACGCGTCAGTATAGAGACAAAGTAGAGTTGCAATTCAACGGCTCAGACACGAGGTATGTGGCAGGGTCTACAGTCAATCACAGATTACAAAAAGAAAACCAGCCCCGTTGTGGACCAGGATATCTTGCTCCCAGACAGACTAAATAACTTCTTTGCTCGCTTTGAGGACAATACAGTGCCACTGACACGGCCCACTACCAAAACCTGCGGACTCTCCTTCACTGCAGCCCACGTGAGTAAAACATTTAAACGCGTTAACCCTCGCAAGGCTGCAGGCCCAGAAGGCAATCCCAGCTGCGTCCTCAGAGCATGCGCAGACCAGCTGGCTGGTGTGTTTACGGACATATTCAATCAATCCTTATCCCAGTCTGCTGTTCCCACATGCTTCAAGAGGGCCACCATTGTTCCTGTTCCCAAGAAAGCTAAGGTAACTGAGCTAAACGACTACCCGGTGTCCGGGGCACAGCTGGGAGCAGAGGGGGGTCGATAGCAGGCGGCAACAGTGAGAGACTTATTTCTGGAGAGGTTCATTTTTAAATTAGAAGTTCAAACTGTTTGGGTATAAACCTGCAAAGTTCTGTCATACTTTCCAGGTCATCTCTGCAATAGATTGCAACTCCTTCCCCTTTGGCAGTTCTATCTTGTTGGTGGCCTTCCTAAGCCAGGATTCAGACATGGCAAGGACATCAGGGTTTGGCGGAGTGTGCTAAAGCAGTGAGTAAAACAAACTTAGGGAGTAGGCTTCTGATGTTGACATGCATGAAACCAAGGCTTTTTCGATCACAGAAGTCAACAAATGAGGGTGCCTGGGGATACGCAGGGCCTGGGTTTACCTCCACATCACCCAAGGAACAGAGGAGGAGTAGTAGGATGAGGGTACGGCTAAAGGCTATCAAAACTGGTCGCCGAGACCGTTGTGGACAAAGAATAAAAGGAGCAGATTTCTGGGCTTGGTAGAATAGATTCAGGGCATAATGTGCAGACTGTTATGGTGCGGTGCGGGTACAGCAGAGTTAAGCACAGGCACTGAGTGATGATAAGAGAGGTTGTGTCTCTGGATAAGCTGGTTATAATGGGTGAGGTCACCGCGTGTGTGGGAGGTGGGACAAAGGAGGTATCAGAGGTATAATGCGTGGAACTAGGGGCTCCGCAGTAAACTAAAACAACGATAACTAACCTAAACAACAGTGTACAATAATAAATAAACAGAATGGAGTACCGTGATTAATGAACAGTCCAGCAGGTATCAGCTATGTAGCCATGTGATCATAGGGTCCAGGGGACCGCAATATATGGGACAGGGAATCCGCGGAGTAGTTGTTACTAAGCTAGCACACGGGCGACACAGCGTTTAAAGTTAGTAGCCTGGGGCTAGTAGAAGCGTCTGCTCCGAGGTCCAATGGAGGCCGGTTGAAGGCACAGCGGATGGAGTATTCGTCGGCAGACTTGTTGTGGTGTTGCGGCGGGGCACCGCGTCAACTTAGGATCCAAGCCAGATGGCGAAAGCGGTATTGTAGTTGTAGTAATTGAGTTTTCTATCCGGGAGATGCGCTTGGCTCACGGCTAACTGGTGCTAGCTTCGGGGCAGATTTGCCAGTTTTTGCTGTGAGAAGTTACCTCACTCTTCCACAAGGCACCTGCAAGTTGCCGGACATTGCTGAGGGGAATGGCCCTAGCCCTCACCCTCTAATTCAAAAGGTCCCAGACGTGTTCAATGGGATTGAGATCTGGGCTCTTCGCTGGCTATGGCAGAACACTGACATTCCTGTCTTGCAGGAAATCACGCACAGAAGGAGCAGTATGGCTGGTGGCATTGTCATGCTGGAGGGTCATGTCAGGATGAGCCTGCAGGAAGGGTACCACATGAGGGAGGAGGATGTCTTCCATGTAACGCACAGTGTTGAGATTGCCTGCAATGACAACAAGCTCAGTCCGATGATGCTGTGACACACCGCCCCAGACCATGACGGACCCTCTACCTCAACATCGATCCAGTTCCAGAGTACAAGCCTCGGTGTAACACTCATTCCGTCGACGATAAACGTGAATCCGACCATCACCTCTAGTGTGACAAAACCCTGACTCGTCAGTGAAGAGCACTTTTTGCCAGTCCTGTCTGGTTCAGCGATGGTTTGTGCCCATAGGCGACGTTCTTGCCGGTGATGTCTGGTGAGGACCTGCTTTACAACAGGCCTACAAGCCCTCAGTCCAGCCTCTCTCAGCCTATTCCGGACAGTCTAGGCACTGATGTAGGGATTGTGCATTCCTGGTGTAACTCGGGCAGTTGTTGTTGCCATCCTGTACCTGTCCCGCTCGTGTACTGTTCGGAACGACCTATCCTGTGCAGGTGTTGTTACACGTGGTCTGGGAGAAGTTGCTCTCGGAGGATGTGTTGGTACCATTCTTTATTCATGGCTGTGTTCTTAGGCAAAATTGTGAGTGAGCCCACACCCTTGGCTGAGAAGCAACCCCACACATGAATGGTCTCAGGATGCTTTACTGTTGGCATGACACAGGACTGATGGTAGTGCTCACCTTGTCTTCTCCGGACAAGCTTTTTTCCGGACGCCCCAAACAATCGGAAAGGGGATTCGTCAGAGAAAATGACTTTACCCCAGTCCTCAGCAGTCCAATCCCTGTACCTTTTGCAGAATATCAGTCTTTCTCTGTTTTTCCTGGAGAGAAGTGGCTTCTTTAATGCCCTTCTTGACACCAGGCCATCCTCTAAAAGTCTTTGACTCACTGTGTGTGCAGATGCACTCACACTTGCCTGCAGACATTCCTGAGCAAGCTCTGTACTGGTGGTGCCCCGATCCTGCAGCTAAATCAACTTTAAGAGATGGTCCTGGCGCTTGCTGGACTTTATTGGGCACCCTGAAGCCTACTTCACAACAATTGAACCACTCTCCTTGAAGTTCTTGATGATCCGATAAATGGTTGATTTAGGTGCAATCTTACTGGCAGCAATATCCTTGCCTGGAGAAGCCCTTTTTTTGTGCAAAGCAATGATCTCCGCACGTGTTTCCTCGCAGGTAACAATGATCGACAGAGGAAGAACAATGATTCCAAGCACCACCCTCCTTCTGAAGCTTCCAGTTTGTTATTCGAACTCAATCAGCATGACAGAGTGATCTCCAGCCTTGTCCTCATCAACTCTCACACCTGTGCCTGTTTTAACGAGAGAATCACTGACATGATGTCAGCTGGTCCTTTTGTGGCAAGGCTGAAATGCAGTGGAAATGTTGTTTTGGGATTCAGTCATTTGCATGACAAAGAGGGACTTTGCAATTAATTGCAATTCCTCTGATCATTCTTCATAACATTCTGGAGTATATGCAAATTGCCATCATACAAACTGAGGCAGCAGACTTTGTGAAAAGTAATATTTGTGTCATTCTCTCAACTTTTGGCCACAACTGTAGGATATCAGGTAATTTAAATTATTTTTGCCATAGATAAATAGTGTGAACTTATGTTTTCCTTTCATCTTTCTAGTGTTAGTTAGTTACTGGCTACAGTAGCTAGATTTTCAGCCAGCATGAAACAAAAGGGGGGGACAAGGGTTGTTCAAAACTCTGACGCAGTTGTCATTTCAGGGCCCACACTTAACCTGTTTTAAAATGCATTTTAATGTTTAATAATTGTATTATTTGCTTTGGCAGCAGCAAATGGGGATCCATAATAAATACAAATGTCAAGACATCCCTCAGTGCTGCAGTGAACCGTATCACAAGAGACATGCCAAACGAGAGATGTCTAAAACAATGTAATAAAAATGGCCCTCATTGATGCAATTTCAATGTTGCTTTGTGTATCACCAAATTTGCTAAAGATGATTTTACTGCAACACTTCTCACTACATCCAAGTTTCTTAACATAGCTGTTTCAAAGAACTGTCAGTCAAGGCGAGCTCATGGATATAAGCTTCTCGCCCATTCAGACTGTCTCTTCAAACAACATTTTTCCCACATCTTAGAGCATTTCTGTTCCCAAAAAAATAGTATAGGTGATATTTTAATCACTCAAAATGCTGTTTTTACATGTGAATCCAAATCTTTTCAGGACCCTTTAAGGGCTTACAAAAGTTTTCAAAGTACACTTTTTTTGTACACATTGTCGATACAACTCTGCAACCAGCTGTTTTCTCCAATATTGGATGACGTACCAGATATTTGGCAGCTGGTGAAGGGACCAATTGTGTAAGCTTGTAGGGAAGAAGCAAACAAGTCAATTAGGTATGTGTATGTTTTTGGAGCCTTGACGGTAGCTGTTAGTCAGCCAGAGCTAGTGAAGTGATACTATATCAGGAGTCATACAATTCTCAGTTGTCAAGTGCAGCTGTATTCAGGTTTATAGTCTTCAAAGAGGCATTGCGACAACTAGTATTGTGATATAAGCTGAGTCGTGGTGTGTTGTATGAGTTTTCCAAGACATTTACACTGCCAGATCTCCAGTACTTTTGGTGTTCAGACCCTTTATGGCTAAACTAATATCGTGAAATGCATTCAATGGGAACTCAAGACTCTCAAGTAAAGGTGATTTGTAGCATGAAACAGAATGAACCTGTACTATTTGTAAAATAGGGTAACTTAAAGCTAAAGAGGAGAGTCACAAATACCACAACCTCTTTGTGAAATATATTGATATATTTATGGATGTCAATTAGTATATTATGCCCATGGATTTCAGCCTGTGTTGACTCATATGGGCATCAATAAAACTGAACTTGAATGTTTTTATAAAATCCTGAAATATTAGCACGTTTTAAATGTAGGTGAAAGTGAACTGCATATGCTCAATTAAACACAATCAAGATTTAAACCAGTGTTAATTCTGATGTATTTACAGTGTTTTTAACCCATCTCTTTCCCATTAGTTAATTTCAGCAGCATGACAATAAGGAACATTTCAACTTATTAAAATCCCTCTTATTCTAATCCTCCTGACCTCTTTTACTCTTGCTCCTCCCCCAATACCTTGTTCAACACACAAAGCACCTTCCACTCACTGTAACAGACCAAGTTTGCAGAGCCACTTTTAATGACAGGTGCTGCTATTCTTCGTCATCACTTGGCATTCTAAAAATGTCCTAATGTCTTAGGCTATTGTCAATTGAAACTCTGCAGAAGAAGAAGGTTAGAAGGTAAAGGCTTTTCAGAGACTGGGAATTTGAGTTTTAGAGAGGACACAGGTAAGGTTATTTGAACTTTTTCAAGTTTGTCAAATTGTTTTGTGGTTTTAATCTGATCATGGATACAGGATATAATGGAATGAGTTTCCCGCTTAACCTGTATAATGGTCTCATAACCAAATGTTGGGTTATTGAGACAATATTTAAGAACCCACTAAAAGTGCCAGTGTGCACAACTATGGTATTAGAGGTAGGGGAGACAAAGTGGTGGGGTCCTCCCCCAGACATTTATTTTCCCACCTAAAGCCAATTTCCTGCATTTCTAGACAATTTTGACATGATCCGTGGCACTATTATTTGGTTATTTTTTTGAAAATCAAAAATAAGCAAAAAGGGCCACTGTCATCAAGCTAGCTAAGATATCATTATTAAACATGTTAAAGGATTGATAAAAGAACAAACTAGAGCAAAGGTTATCAATATTGTATTGCACCGTGAACCAAATAGCCTCACAAATGGAAGTACAATGACTTTTGATGGTCTTTATGAAGACTTCCTCTATATCAAACAAATTTAGTCAGACAATTGTTAAAGTTTTCATGAATATATAGTTAGTCTTCACTTTTTCCGACTCTGTTTTGTCATTTACCCAGAAAGTAATCCATGGGGCCAAGAGAGACAGTCATCTATGGTTCAAATTTGTTTCAAAAACGGCCAACTTAAGCTAACTTCCGGCAATAATAACTAAAAAAACTATGGGAGTGATAGGGACCAGCTCACCATGTAAAAGTAACTTAGAACCAAGTTTTTGAGTTGATTTGGTCATGCAATTTTAAACATGTTGAGGTTGCCCCTATTGTTTTTTTGTGGTTAATTTAGCAGTGGCTTTTGAAACAACAAAACTGTGGATGACAGTCTCTCCTGGCCCCATTGACTTCTTTCAGGGCACATGGACAAATTGAAGTTTAAAAAATGTAAAGATCCTTTAACATTTTATTTGGTCCCTTCAAATTGAAACACTTTAGCCCCGGAACATTTAGTTTCATACCCTCAGCAGATAATCAAATGATGTGCCAGAACAGGAGCTATACAGATCTTTATCTGAAGGAGTACTTCACTGGTTCATGTTATTGAGGCTGCATTTTTGTGATGACATTGGCCTACTTTTGACTACTTTGATACACAAACTGTAAGTGAATGTCACAATAGTCCACCCATTTTAGGGGACCAAAACTATGTACAAAAAGTGCTTTAATTTCTAAACGGTTCATACAAAATGGATGAAAATACCCTCAAATTAAATCTGACAATCTGCACTTAACCTCAGTCATTGTATCATTTCAAATCCAAAGTGTTGGAGTACAGAGCCATAACAACAACAAATTCACCGTCACAATACTTTTGGAGCTCTGTAAGTTCCTGGGAGTCTTCGCTTTCAGGAATGGGGTCATAATGGGTAATAACCAAAACTGACAAATTCCCACACTGTCACGCTGGCTATAGAAGCCGCTGGTTGCGATGTCAAACTTGCCTGGCTACCCATCCACATCGCTCTGGCAAAACACCACGCCCACTAACATGTCTTCTCTGCAATGAGAAGATTTGCTTCCACCTCAACAACTTCTTGAATCGGAACACATTCAAACCGTTCTGATTGGCCCGAGAAACCGAATCATGAACCATGCAATTTTGACTTAAGCACAAACAACTTCTAGGATTTCGGTGGTCTGTGAAGTTGTTTACACAGTAACTTATTTAGGCTTGCCACAACAAAGAGGTAGAATAATTATTGACTCAAGACATTTCAGCTTTTTTTTTTAAATGAATAAAACTAATAAAAACAATATGGGGTATTACAGTTGAAGTCGGATGTTTACAGTTTAGGTTGGAGTCATTAACTTGTTTTTCAACCACTCCACAAATTTCTTGATAACAAACTATAGTTTTGGAGAGTCGGTTAGGACATCTACTTTGTGTATGACGCAAGTCATTTTTACAACAATTGTTTACAGAAAGATTATTTCACTCATAATTCACTGTATCACATTGCCAGTGGGTCAGAAGGGAAAATGATATCAGGTCTTTAGAAGCTTCTGAGGCTAATTGACATCATTTGAGTCAATTGGAGGTGTACCTGTGAATGTATTTAAAGGCCTACCGTCAAACTCGGTTCCTCTTTACTTGACATCATGGGAAATCGAAAGACCTCCACATGTCTGGTTCATCCTTGGGAGCAACTTCCAAACACCTGAAGGCACCACGTTCATCTGTACAAATAATAGTTCGCAAGTATAAACACGCAGCCGTCATAACGCTCAGGAAGGAGGAGCGTTCTGTCTCCTAGAGATTAACATACTTTGGTGCAAATCAATCCCAGAACAACAGCAAAGGACCTTGTGAAGATGCTGGAGGAAACGGGTACAAAAGTATCTATATCCACAGTAAAACGAGTCCTATATCAACATAACCTGAACAGCCACTCAGCAAGGAAGAAGCCATGCTCCAAAACTGCCACAAAAAAAGCCAGACTACGGTTTGCAACTGCACATGGGGACAAAGATTGTACTTTTTGGAGAAAAGTCCTCTGGTCTGATGAAACAAAAATATAACTGTTTGGCCATAATGACCATTGTTATGTTTGGAGGAAAAAGGGGGAGGCTTGCAAGCCGAACAACACCATTCCAAATGTGAAGCACGGGGGTGGCAACATCATGATGTGGGGGTGCTTTGCTGCAGGAGGGACTGGTGCATGTCACAAAATATATGGCATCAAAAGGAAGGACAATTATGTGGATACATTGAAGCAACATCTCAACACATCAGTCCGGAAGCTTGGTCGCAAATGGGTCTTCCAAATGAACAATGACCCCAAGCATACTTCCAAAGTTGTGGAAAAATGGCTTAAGGACAACAAAGTCAAGGTATTGGAGTGGCCCTCACAAAGCCCTGACCTCAATCTTATAGAAAATGTGTGGACAGAACTGAAAAAGCATGTGTGAGCATGGAGGCCTACAAACCTGACTTAGTTACACCAGCTCTGTCAGGAGGAATGGGCCTAAATTCACCCAACTTCAAAGACTAATTGAGTATATGTAAACTTCTGACCCACTAGAAATGTGATGAAAGAAATAAATAAAAATAAAAATAAATTCTCTGTACTATTATTCTGACATTTCACATTCTTAAAATAAAGTGCCGATCCTAACTGACCTAAAACGGGATTTTTACTATGATTAAATGTCAGGAAAACTGAGTTTAAATGATTTTGGCTAAGGTGTATGTAAACTTCCGACTTCAAATGTCTGTATCCATTTAAAAAAAAAGGTACTATGTGTATCCATTTGGAAAAAGGAAAGGGTTGTGAATGCTTTCTGAAGGCACTATATATGACTGGGACTCATTTTATCTGTAAATGTAAAGTTTCTTTCATTCAATACATTTTTTCTAGCAACCTTTTATCAGATGCACCAATTGCAGTTGAAAGGTCAAAACAGCAGTTTAAAGGTGCTGTATCATATCCTCTACGTTGTAATTTATACTCATTATGCATACATCCTATTCAGTCCCAAAAAACACCTGGAGCATCTGATTCTACCATCCAACACGACAAGGAGGACAAAGCAATGGATGGAGAACATATCCCTGAACGACCCCGACCAGGCTTTGTCCTGGCAGACTACGTCGTCTTTGCTGCCATGCTGCTCGTTTCCATGGGAATAGGGCTGTTCCAGGCCCTGAAGAAGAAACCGGGTGATGCTAAGGTGGATGACTTCTTCACCGGTGGCCGTAGTATGCCAGTCATACCCGTGGGAATGTCACTGTGTGCCAGCTTCATGTCAGCTGTCCAGGTCCTGGGAGTGCCAGCTGAAGCCTCCCTCTATGGTTTTAAGTTCCTATACATGTGCCTTGGGCAAACCATCAACTCCTGTCTGACTGCATACCTGTTCCTGCCAGTGTTCTACCGCCTTGGTATCACCAGCACCAATGAGGTTTTGTTACCCTTTACATTGACAGCATCCATAGAGATGCCATGCACATACAACACATAGCTACTAGATCTACGCAATTAAGAAATTGGGTTATGGCCTAGCAACTGTTGAACTTTAAATGTTTGTGTGTGTGGGGAAGGCAGGGGGAGGGATAGGAAGAACAGTATGTGTGGAAGGATACTGTTTTGTTACAATTACTCTTTGCTTTGCTGTCACAGTACCTCAAGATGAGATTTGGCAGAGAGATGCAGCTGCTTGGAAGTGTCCAGTTTATAGTCTCAACAGTAAGTAAGGCAAACTGATAGAGCATGCGCAAAGTCGTCCTCATGACTATGTATAATGTTGAGATCAGAATGTATGCATACATACATACATACATACATACATACATACATACATACATACATACATACATACATACATACATACATACATACATACATACATACATACATACATACATACATACATACATACATACATACATACATACATACATACATACATACATACATACATACATACATACATACATACATACATACATACATACATACATACATACATACATACATACATATTAGATATGTGTGCATATAACCTATACCGTCAATTAGACATTGATTTATACTTGATCATTTCTTTCCAGCTGCTCTACACAGGAATTGTGATCTATGCTCCAGCCTTAATCCTGAGCCAAGGTATGATCTCTGGAGAAGCACAATAATGTGTATGCATCCTCCTTTATGTAATTCTTTATAAATGCATGTATGACTATAGTGACCATGAGCTGTTGTGAAGGCTTAGTAAGTGTTATAATGCTCTATACCACCTGTGTGTGTGATGCATTATCAATGTGTTACGTACAATTGTTATTAATATGTTTTAATTATTGTATTCCAGCCACTGGGCTCAATATGTGGGCATCCCTCTTCTCAACTGGGTTCATTTGTACTTTTTACACCACATTGGTAAGACTTAGAGAACGCCTTCTCCATACTTCATAGTAAATGGACTGTATTAGGGTGCTACTCTGAATCTATCTTATCCGTCTGTCTGTCCTCCGCACCACAGGGGGGCATGAAAGCAGTCATCTGGACAGACGTGTTCCAGATCCTGGTCATGCTCTCTGGCTTCATCGCCATCTTCATCCAGGGCACTGTTTTGGTTGGTGGGCCAGCAATGGTTTTGGAGATTGCCAACAATGGATCACGAATGAACTTTAATGAGTAAAAAACTGCCTTTTATTCAACTAACAATATGCCTTTCAGCATCCATTGCACCCCCAAAAATCACACTTACTACATCATCAATACCTTCTCTTTTGATCAGTTTTGACTTTGACCCAAGGAGGCGATACACATTCTGGAGCTTTACTGTTGGCGGTACGCTGTTGTGGCTGTCCATGTATGGTGTGAACCAGGCACAGGTACAACGCTACATCTCTTGCAGAACTGAGCGACAGGCCCAGTGGTGAGTGCAGACATCCACTTTCAGCAAAGCCTATGCTGGATCACAGTTTCTTATTTTCACATAAGATAAAGCAAGATAATGTAAGATTAAGATCATATGCAAATTCACATTTTGTGAAATGTATTAATATATTTTTAACGCTGCCAATGAATAAAAGCAGATTCTAGATTCTTTAGACCTTCCTATATAAAAAAGGGAGGAATATAACTGTAACCAACTGGACTAGTAGGTACAGGAAATGAAATAAAATAAACTGGTAATACGCAACCCCTTGGTTTATACAGAAGCAAAGGCGAGTTCTGAAATACTAAGGAACCCTGACGCATACAGGCTATCAAATGAACGTTAAGAGAAGCACGGTGCATGTTCAATAGTTTGTTATACAGTAAGTCAAATGAGCAATGGTGTTTTTATTATTTACAAATAAGAGCCACAAATCACAATCACTTCACACATGAAAGTGATTATTGATAGGAATGTTCAGAGTAACCAGAAGGATGTAATGATTCCCAAATCACTCCAGAATGACTCCCTTTACTTTATAAGACGCACAGCAAATGTTCAGTATATGTTTAGACAAGGGCTCTCCAACCCTGTTCCTGGAGAGCTACTCTCCTGTAGGTTTTCAATCCAACCTCAGTTGTAACTAACCTGATTCAACCAGCTGATTGTTAGAATCAGGTGAGCTAGATTAGGGTTGGAGTGAAAAAGGTACAGGACAGTAGCTGTCCAGGAATAGGGTTGGAGTGAAAAAAACATACAGGACAGTAGCTGTCCAGGAACAGGGATGGAGAGCCCTGGTTTAGACCATCACTCAAATGATGGCAGTCCAGCACAGTCCCTGTTCCAATCCCAGATTAGTTGGACTAGAGAAAAGGGTGTCCATGTTTTACCCACAAGACCAGGGTCCTTATTCATAATGTGTGATCCTCAGATAACGAGTGCTGATCTAGAATCAGTTTTACCCTTTATTATATAATGAATAAGGTCAGCACTCCTACTCTGAAACTGTTTATGAATATGGGCCCTGGAAATGATCATTTATGATAATTCAACTGTTTGGTAACAAAGGAGGAACAGGACGTCTACTGATAAAACACTGTCTATTGACCGATATAAAACAAGGATGTTTGAAAAATAATGTCCCACAAGGCTGTACTGGACTAAACGTAGATGTTTGCTTATCCTTCTCTGCAGGGCGTTGTTTGTCAACCAAGTGGGCTTGTGTCTCGTTGTAGGCAGTGCAGCCACCTGCGGCATTGTCATGTTTGCCTTGTACTCCCACTGTGACCCTTTGAAGTCTGGAAAGATTGCTGCTCCAGACCAGGTAATGAGTAATGATATAACTACTACAATCTACACCAGTGATTCCCAACTTTTGTTGTAGCCTCAGACGAACATACCTGATTCAACTCATTGAGGGCCTGATGGTTAGTTGACAAGTTGAATCAGGTGTGCTTGACAAGGACTACAATAAAAATGTGTACTGTTGGGGGTATTCAGGGACCAGAGTGGTCCTAAAGGGGTGGTCCTAAAGTGAAATCTACATCCACTTGAGGTACCAGGAGAGCTAAAGTAAATGCACCCAATATACCTTCACAGAATTGTAAACATTTTATTTTCTCCTTTTTATGAAATGATTGCGCTTGTGATAATATTTGGGCTTTCATACATTTCCCCTCTTCTCTCTTTCAAAGTATATGCCATACTTGGTGCTGGACATCTTTCAAGACCACCCTGGCTTTCCCGGTCTTTTTCTGGCTTGTGCATACAGTGGCACCCTGAGGTATCCAATCCCTGTCTGTAATATGCATCAAGTCATAAATCAGCATATGCCTGACACCACTGATTACATCATTGCTGGTAATTCACTGCTTTACAGTACCGCCTCCACCAGCATCAACGCTATGGCAGCTGTTACCATGGATGATCTACTGAAACCAACTCTAGCCAACATGTCACAGAAGAAGTTGATTTTAATTTCCAGAGGGCTGTGTAAGCACAATTTTAAAGTTATATTTTTGTATTGGGTCAGCAACTCTTTCTCTAAAGTGAAAAACACCCTAAACAGTTTGGTTTTTGTACCAAATTATTAAATAATCAATGTGGTACAAAAGAATGTGACCTTATCAAGCTGGCATTGT
Organism: Oncorhynchus gorbuscha; assembly: GCF_021184085.1. Taxonomy (NCBI): domain Eukaryota; kingdom Metazoa; phylum Chordata; class Actinopteri; order Salmoniformes; family Salmonidae; genus Oncorhynchus; species Oncorhynchus gorbuscha. Next base: position 18,795,522 of record NC_060174.1, read on the forward strand.
AGCATCTAATGTGTCGCTGTGTTTTAGCTTTCATGTATGGGGCTGGATGTATCACGGTGGCTGCTCTCTCATCCTTCTTGGACTGGGGAGTTCTTCAAGTAGGTTCCACCCTTCACCATATTACATTCCTCCTCATGTTTAAAGTCTCTGTAGGCCACGGACTCAGATCAGGTACACAAAAGTCTTTCTTATGGACACCAATACAAGTGTACCAATATGCTGTCCTGACATACAGCCATAAGCCTTCGGGACTGAGAATAATGAAGGATTTGTCCAGTGTCACATTGTCCCTATTCTTCTCCTCCTCAGGGGTCCTTCACAGTCATGGGAGTGGTCAGTGGCCCACTTCTTGGGGCTTTCATCCTGGGGATGTTTGTTCCCGCTAGTAACAGGCCGGTGAGTTGGACAAGATGCTGTTTGCACAATGGGAACATTTGGGAAGAGAGAGAAGATCAGCTGCTCATGTAATAAGAGTTACAGGGGTGTCCATCCATGATTCTATTTTTATTCTTAGGAGGGTGCCATGATTTGATATGGGGGTATTGCCCCGTACCCCTTTTCACCTTTGTAATTCTAACCCTCCATAGGAAGATTATTTGTACAGCTAATACCACAGTTTTGTTTTAGCTCATTCCAGAGAATTCCATAATGACTGATTGCCTTCAGAGATTATATTACTTTTGTCTTTAGGGCGTGTTTAGTGGCGTGGCGGTGGGCTTCTCCATCTCCTTGTGGCTGGTCATTGGATCAACCCTCCATCCTCCCAGTCTGCAGACCATGGGAGTCCTGCCCACCTATACAGATCAGTGTCCAAGTAACAGCACAGTCAACAGCAGCCTGGGCATGGACACACCCTCCGCCTCCACGCCGCTTCCCCTATATCAACATGGGTGAGGAAGACATATGGAGAGACATACTAACAAATTGAGTGTAGTACCACCAGTAGAAGTAGCAAAAGTGTGTTATTATCATCAATCATATATCTCATTAAAGTGTTCATAACTCAATAACTTGTCTCTTATCTTGAATGTTGGATAGTTTACGGCCCAGATGTTCCTGGTCTGGTCATATGGTTAGGAAAGGCTCTTGGCCTTATGAGGTAAGCTGACTAAGGAAATATTTCTCCACAGACGGACGAGTCTGCAGAACTTTTATTCCATGTCCTACCTCTACTTTGGTGCTGTGGGGACAATTTCAGTGGTGCTGGTTGGGGTAGCAGTGAGCTATGCAACAGGTAATAAAAGTATGATTTATTTATCATTTCCTCAATGTTTTTATCATTTAATACCATGTCTTGACCATTCAGCTCAGACAGACATACAGTGCATTCGGAAAGTATTCAGACCCCTTGACTTTTTCCAAGTTTTGTTACCTCAATCAACCTACACAATACCCCATAATGACAAAGCAAAAATAGTATTTTTTTGTTTGTTTTGTTTTTGTGCATATTTACATAAGTATTCAGACCCTTTACTCAGTACTTTGTTGAAGCACCTTAGGCAGTGATTACAGCCTTGATTCTTCTTGGGTATGATGCTACAAGCTTAGCACACCTGTATTTGAGGAGTTTGTCATATTCTGCTCTGCATATCCTCTCAAGCACTGTCAGGTTGGATGGAGGGCGTCGCTGCACAGCTATTTTCAGGTTTCAGGTTTCTCCAGAGAGTCCGGGTTCTGGCTGGGCCACTCAAGGACATTCAGAGACTTGTCCCGAAGCCTCTGCTCCTTTGTCTTGGCTGTGTGCTTAGGGTCTTTGTCCTGTTGGAAGGTGGACCTTCCAGTCTGAGGTCCTGAGCGCTCTAGAGCAGGTTTTCATCAAGGATCTCTCTTTACTTTGCTCCGTTCATCTTTCCCTCAATCCTGACTAGTTTCCCAGTCCCTGCCGCTGAAAAACATCCCCACAGCATGATGCTGTCACCACGCTTCACTATAGGGAAGGTGCCTGGTATCCTCCAGACGTGACGCTTGGCATTCAAGCCAAAGAGTAAAATCTTAATTTCTTCAGACCAGAGAATCATGTTGGTGGAGTGCTGCAGATATGGTTGTCCTTCTAGAAGGTTCTCCCATCTCCACAGTGGAACTCTGGAGCTCTGTCAGAGTGACCATCAGGTTCTTGGTCACCACCCTGACCAAGGCCCTTCTGCCCCGATTGCTCAGTTTGGCCAGGCAGCCAGCTCTAGGAAGTGTCTTGGTGGTTCCAAACGTATTCCATTTAAGAATGATGAAGGCCATTGTGTTCTTGGGGACCTTCTTTGCTGCAGACATTTTTTCCTACCCTTCCCCATATCTGTGCCTCAACACAATCTTGTCTCGGAGCTCTATGGACAATTCCTTCGACCTCATGGCTTGGTTTTTGCTCTGACATGCACTGTCAACTATGGGACCTTATATAGACAGGAGTGTGCCTTTCCAAATTATGTCCAATCAATTGAATTAACCACATGTGGACTCCAATCAAGTTGTTGAAACATCAAGGATGCTCAATGGAGACAGAATGCACCTGAGTTCAATTTAGAATTTCACAGCAAAGGGTCTGAATACTTATGTAAATAAGGTATTTTTTTATTTTTTTTTTATAAATTAGCAAAATATTCTACAAAACTGTTTTCGCTTTGTCGTTATAGGGTATTGTGTGTAGATTGAAGAAAACATGTAATTTAATCCAGAATAAGGCTGTAACCTAAAATGTGGGAAAAGGGAAGGGGTCTAAATACTTCCCGAATGCACTGTATATACAACATGGTCTCTCAACTGTGTGTAATTATATTTTATGTTTAAACAGGACCTACCAAGAGAAATACCATTGACCCTGGCTTGCTCTGGTGGGACTTACAACAGAAAACCCTGGACAGTCAGATGGACAATCCACAGATAGTGCCTCTACACCACTTGCACAATGAAGATGTTGGTGAAAAAGAGGCCCTGAGCGCTGCGCGGAAAACTACCTTAACTCAATGTTCCCCAATAAAGTATAGAGAGCTTTGAGAGAAGAGAGGTGGACACACACACACAGACAGAGTACCAGTCAAAAGTTTGGACACATACTCATTTAAGGGTTTTTCTTTATTTTACTATTTTCTACATTGTATAATAATAGTGAAGACATCAAAACTATGAAATAACACACATGGAATCATGTAGTAACCAAGTGTTGAACAAATCTAAATATATTTTTATATTCTTCAAAGTTGCCTCCCTTTGCCTTGACGACAGCTTTGCACACTCTGGACATTCTCAAAACCAGCTTCACCTGGAATGCTTTTTCAACAGTCTTGAAGGAGTTCCCACAAATGCTGAGCACTTGTTGGCTGCTTTTTCTTCACTCTACGATCCAACTCATCCCAAACAATCTCAATTAGGTTGAGGTCGGGTGATTGTGGAGGCCAGGTCATCTGAAGCAGCACTCCATCACTCTCCTTCTTGGTCAAATAGCCCTTACATAGCCTGGAGGTGTGTTGGGTTATTGTTGTGTTGAAAAACAAATGATAGTCCCACTAAGCACAAACCAGATGGAATGGTTTATCGCTGCAGAGTGCAGTGGTAACCATGCTGGTTAAGTGTGCCTTGAATTCTAAATAATTTACAGACAGTGTCACCAGCAAAGCAATGTCACATCTCCATGCTTCACGGTGGAAACTACACATGTGGAGATTATCCGTTCACCTACTCTGCGTCTCACAAAGACACGGCAGTTGGAACCAAAAATCTCTAATTTGGACTCATCAGACCAAAGGAAAGATTTCCACTGGTGTAATGTCCATTGTTTGTGTTTTTTGGCCCAAGCAAGTCTTGTCTTATTATTAGTGTTCTTTAGTAGTGGTTTCTTTGCAGCAATTCAACCATGAAGGCCTGATTCACGCAATCTCCTCTGAACAGTTGATGTTTAGATGTGTCTATTACTTGAACTCTATGAAGCATTTATTTTTGCTGCAATCTCTGAGGCTGGTAACTCTAATGAACTTATCCTCTGCAGCAGAGAACTCTGGGTCTTCCTTTCCTGTGGCGGTCCTCATGAGAGCCAGTTTCATCATAGCGCTTCATGGTTTTTATCACAGCACTTGAAGAAACGTTAAAAGTTCTTGATATTTTCTGGATTAACTGACCTTCATGTCTAAAGTAATGATGGACTGTCATTTCTCTTTGCTTATTTGAGCTGTTCTTGCCATAATATGGACTTGGTCTTTTACCAAATAGGGCAATCTTCTGTATACCACCCCTACCTTGTCACAACACAACTGATTGGCTCAAACTCATTTTCCACAAATTAACAAAGCACTACCTCATGAAGCTGAGTGAGAGAATGCCAAGAGTGTGCAAAGCTGCCATCAAGGCAAAGGGTGGCTACTTTGAAGAATCTCAAATATAAAATATATTTTGGTTTTGTTTAACACTTTCTTTTGGATACATGATTCCATATGTGTTATTTCATAGTTTAAGTCTTCACTATTATTCTACAATGTAGAAAATAGTAAAAATAAAGAAAAACCCTTGAATGAGTAGGTATGTCAACTTTTGACTGGTACTGTATATCTCTATATTTACATTTACATTTAAGTCATATCGAAAGGGACAGAAATTGTCATCCTCAGGCACAGCAGTTTGAGGTTCTTCAGCAACATGTACATCATGTACAATTATCTGAGGTAGCCAATATGTTAATATCATGGGTTTTGAGTATTTTGGATGAGACACATGGTCTTTCATTTTAAAATCAGATTTCATTGTGGTTATATAAGGGGATATAACAGACCTAGATAAATACTGATTTAGCTTGGAGTATGCACTTTTGGGACATAGTACCGGGAAAACAAATCAAGTGCAGCTCAACTATTTGAAAGCATTTTGACCTTGGTCTGTAATGAATTATACTATGTTACATAGTTGTAAGCAATATAACAATGTCTGACTAAACACTACAGTTTTACAGTAGCTGCCTATGTAACTACCATGCACGTACACAGTTATAGCAACACTTAAGTAGAATGGAAAGGTTTTAATTTAATTTTAGTCAGTTGGCATTCAGTTGAATGGAATCAATCAATAGAATCAAATAAAGATGCAGATGTTTTTTGTCATTGATCAAAGGACCTTTCACAAAGGAGTCCATTATGGTTCTGTCCACATGCCTTATCAGCTACACACACACACCTGCAATTCCAACCGTGGCGATGATAAACATGAAACCCAATGAGAGCATCCCGAAACCAAAGTGTTGACGCATCATATCGCCTAGTCTCCTTTCTTCCTGATATAAACTATTTAAAAAAAATCTGATATGAAAGAACTGGACAGATGAATGGACATTCCCAGCAGTTATTTATAATGCCTTCACTTTTCTTCAGTGCAGATAAATGAAAGGAGACCAGTATAGGAATCCACTTTAGACTATTGAGATGTAGCTTTATGCTCAGGGACATTCTTTGAAATCCAGGAATATAGACTGGATGATTGTTTAGCAACAAAATCGACGAGTGCGCAACTACTGTATGGAGCAAAACAGACAGGATTGGCTTAGATTGTTCACAACATGTAAACTATATTTGAAAACATAAATGTGCAATGTGAGCACTTGTCTCTCAAATAAATCGGTACAATTGTTGGTTAGCTAGCTAGCAAATGTTTTGCCATATTAGCATTGATATAAAAGCCGGCTGGTCGTTCATTCTATCGGTTCAGTTGCCAGAGACGCAACCCAGTTGCTAAGTATTTTTGTTCTGTATCTATGGACGCGACCCAGTTGTTTGTTCAAACTGTTTTATTGTCATACTGGCTGGCAACGTATTTATCCCTTGCTTGCTAGCTAGCCAACTACGGCTAACTTACAATCACGTTCAAACTGTGCAGCCAGAATAACAGCAAAGTAGCTGCATTTGCATTTGTTTAAGCTGTTTTCTAGTGACATTTATTTGGAAACATCCATAACAATGGGCTAATGATACACGATGACACCTGGGGCCTGTTGCACAAAACTAGGATAAGGGATTAAGCCAGGATATCTTGGTGATCCTGGCTCAATTGATCTGTAATCCGGTTGCACTAAAGATGGATAGGGGGCAGGAGGATATGTTATGGTATAAATTACCATGGAGATTTATTCTGTGGAGCTAGCCTGCTCCAGACCAGGCTAAATTCCAGGATCTATTTAATCTCATCCCTAATGTCAGTCAGCAGTCACCACAAATGGAAACCAATAGTTATTTCACTGCTCACTATACATTGTTATCACATATAACTAGACCCACTGTCATTATTTAAACGTTTGTGATCATTAATTTCAATGATTTTGGATAAAAAAATATTTTTAGATGTTGCTATCATTAGATAATTTACAGTTTCCCATAGACTATATATAAAATGATACGATATTAGGGCCACAGAGGGGAAAAAAAGACAAGTCATAATATTGTAACCAGTTGTTTTAAAGGAGGTCAGTTGTTAAAATGACAGATGCGGGGCATTTCGTGAAATTGTACTTCAGTATGGTTTCATAAACAAAGACATGCTGATGTGCCAGAATATTAAGTATCACATTGTCATAAGTATCAAAACTGTAAAAACAATATGTAGCTTTTCTGCAGAAAGAACCAGCCTCATAAATGTATGACTTTATCCTTTTTCTTCAGTGTGGCCCTAGTACTCTGTCATATAAACAAATACACATTCCATATGAATATAAAAACACAATGTGTAACATTATGTTCCTTTATTGAATAAGGACAAAACAAAGCAGGTAAACCATCAGCTCCTTTCGAAACTGAAGTCACAGTGACTCTACAAGATGGAAAGCACAGAATCCAAGCATATTATACAAAATGATACATACACATTCAAAGGTGTAAATGCAGGACTAATCCATACACATCAACTGAACAGACAAATGAATGGATGCAGTAGCCTCCCTGCAGCCTTGTATTACACACAGTATACCGCACAAACATCATAAGAGGCCAAATTCGTAAAAAAACGAACCCAAAAAAAAACAAATTCCTCTGCCACCGCAGGACATATTTAACCAAAATTGAAAGCACACATACTAACTAAAATAATTCAACACATATTGGTCCCTCAGCAGCCGACCACTGTCGTCATCAGGGAAGATTGCCGGATTGTCCCAGTCCATGGCTGGTGGCACTCTGGGGGCCCTCTCCTTCCTCAGGCAGGCCACATTGTGGAGGACAGCACAAGCCACAGTAATATCACATGCCCTAACAGGGCTGACCCTTAATTTGTGAAGGCAGTGAAAGCGTGCCTTCAGGAGGCCAAAGGTCATTTTAACTCTGGCCCAGGTCCTGGCATGGGCATGGTTGTAGGCCTGCTGTGCTTCCTGGGGGTCTGTGAAAGGTGTCAGGAGAAAAGGCTGGCAGCCATACCCCCTGTCTCCCAGCAACACACCAGAGAATTCACCTGTCAACACAAAATCTCATCATTACTACCTCATAAACACAGTGATATTCTTGACACAGCCATGATGGTTATAAATAGGGGTTGTGTGGCTTACCTTGTGATAGGCACTGATAGATTTCAGAGGCCCGAAAGATTCTGGAGTCATGGACTGAGCCAGGCCATTTTGCCACAACATTGCTGATCACACAGTCAGCATTGAAGACCATCTGAAATCATAAGATGAGGAATATTACACCAATCAATGCACATCACTGGCAATGCAGAGTGTTCGTCAATGGACAATATCAAAAAGTTATGTTCACCTGAACATTAATGCTGTGAAAGGATTTCCTATTCACAAAATCGGCCTCATGGGCACCCGAGGGGGCTTTTATCCTTATGTGTGTGCAGTCCACTGCACCGATGACATTGGGGAAACCTGTCACACAAAGTAATGAGTATCCTACTATGTGTTAACAGTTGTCCTGTAATTTGTAGATCCTCTTACCTGCAATCCTATAGAACTCCTCTTTGATGTCACAGAGTCTTCTGTGGCCAGGGAAGGAGATGAAGACATCTGCTAATGCTTTGATAGCCAGACACACACTCCTTATTGTGCGGCAAATTGTGGCCTTGTTCAGCTGTTCTGCATCCCCCACTGAGTACAGGAAGGCTCCACTAGCAAAAAAGCGCAAGGCCAGACAAACCATTTGCTCCACACTCAGTGCATGGCTCCGTGCAGTGCGGTGCTTAATCCTGGGACCCAGTAGTCTGCATAGATACCTGATGCCATCTGCAGAAAACCTGTATCTTTCATATAGATGGTCGTCAGGGAAGGCCAGTGGGTCCAACCGGTCCCTGAAGACCCTTTCTCGCCTGAAGGCTCTCCTCAGCACAAGTGCTTCTTCATCCACCATATCTCGCACGAATGGGCATGCCATTGTCAGAGCAGAAAGGAACACACAATTTTGGGCCTTCATATAGGCTAGTGGCCACACCTGGTGCTGGGGGGGTGGGCAAAAGAGGGCGATGCCTTATAACGATGACTTGGTTGTACTGATTGCTGGGAAAATAAAAAAAACCTTAGAAAGATGCCACCGTCCTGTGTGCTCACAATAAGAGCTCATATGTCATGGCTCACTTGACTTTACGAGAATATACCTAATTTTTATTTTGAGCTGTGTCATCTTCTTGGAGCTGGGGGAGGAAATACAAATAATGATTAATACATTTGTGTTACAGTTAGCATACAGTGTACATTGAAGGCATATCTCACCTCCCTCTCTCTCTTTTTTTATTTCAAGGTCCAGTTTCCTAATTGTCCTCTTTTTTATTTCGGACTCCAGTGCAAGATTTTCCATCTTTTTCTTCTTGTACTGAATGTCTATGTCTGCCATTTCTATTTGGCGCCGGAGGTGGTTGCCATACAACTTTCTGATAGCTTGTGAGCTCTGTGAACACAATACAATTAGCGCAGCTGGAATTTGGCAGGATGTGGTGTCCTTTTATTAATACGCACTATGTGGCCAGGCTGGTTTTCCCACTGTATTGCATCTGGGTCCTGTAAAAGAAATTAGATTTTTTGATTTTGATGAGGACTCCTCACCATTGTAGAGTAAATAGTACTTTCACAGTCTTACCATGATACCTCATGCCTTCTGGAATCCAGAGAGATGGTCTCCTCCTCCTCATCATCGTCTCCATCATGTGCTGTTGCTGCTGCACTGGGGCCTTCACCCTATCACATTTAATCGGATTCATATTGAAGCTAGTAGACAAGACATGCCAGGCCTACAGTATGCCTTTGATGGAGTACTCACTGGATCAGCATCGTCTGGTGCTTGTGCTGGTGGCTCTAACAGGAACACAGTGCTACCAGACACTGCAAGGCAATAGGTAAACCAAAGTCAGACAGTCCAAATTGATTCAATATGAATGTGGTTGTATCCCATGTAGAGATGGAAGGACATACCTTGAATGAAGCGGGTGGCATCTTGGGAGGAACCTATGCTCGTCTCTTTCCCCCCAGGGATCCCCTCTAAGACGGGCCTGCCTTTATTTAGCTCCAAGGCCATGTCCTCTGCTGGGGTAAGGTCAGCCTTTGGTGACCCACCACCCGTGCCTTGTCTGTGGGTATTCTTTTTCACTGCTAAAACAGTACAGACAATGTGTGAGCAGGCACCTTCTGGGTACAATATATGCTTGTGCTTTGTTAAATATTAGTCAGGGACCATACCATTCTGCAGAATGTTCTTGTATTTGATTTTGACCTGCTGCCATGTCCGTTTTGGCCCGTTCATGTTTAATCTACACACACACACACACATTTAATGGAGTCACACTGCAAAAAAATACTTGGTATTTTTGTCTTGTTTTCAGTAAAAATATCACAAAAAAAAACGTAAATAAAGATGTATTTTCTTGATTTGCTAAATGACCTAGCAAAATAAGTATAGTTTAGACAAAAAATATAAACTTTAAGTAAATGTGTGCTTAAAACAAGCAAATAAAAAATCTGTCAATATAATAAAAATTCTCTTGAAATAAGTTTACTTTTTCCATAAACACTTAATTTTAGAAAAGTTCTCGTTTCACTGGCAGATTTTTTTGCTTATTTTCCTAGGTAATTTTGCTCAAGAAAATATTCAAGATGTTTTTTAGATATTTTTTTTTTACTGAAAACAAGACAAAAATACTAAGTAAGAAAGACATTTCTGCAGTGCAGTGAGCAACCGACCTTGGGTCCTTTGAAAGGCGCTATATAAATTAAAGTGATTATTATTATAGCTCATCTATTTATTCAATTAAATTTGATTTATATAGCACTTTTCACAATTGTTTCATTCTGTCAAAGCAGCTTTACATTAATGAAAGCAGGAGAAACACAAAAAAAACGGTGGACAACATAAGAAGCAGAGTACAACGGCTAAGATTAAACCGTACTGAGCGTAGTAACGTTAAATAATAATGTAAGGCTTTAATAATAGTTTATCATAGCTTTATACAGTGTGATGGACTTACTTTACACAATTTCACTCATATTTGCAGTGCATTTCAATTAAAAATTAAACCGTTTCATAATTACAGTACAACTGCGTTTTTGGAGATGTGAATTAAATATTTGAATTGTAATTGTGATGTTTCAGCGGAGCGGTGAGTGTGTAATTGTGCACTACTTACGCATTCAGGCGGTCTGCAATACTTTGCCACGCTTTTTCTCTTTGCTTTATCATTGTGGCGGTGTTGCCTTTCTTCTTAATTATATCTTTTACCTCCTCGTATGCCTCCATGAGGATTTGTGCTTCCGACGGGGAAAAGTACGCGGCTCTAGTTGCCATGGTAAATCAGTTAATCTGTGATCTGTGGCGGGGTCTATTCGAGTGAGCCGTGAGCGCGCACCTATCCAGGATTGGTTTCACCTGGCTTAATGAATCCGTGTCTGCTCATCCTGGCTTGGTCTTTGTGCAACCAATTAAGCCTGGACGCACATGTTTTGGCTTCATTGAGCTCAGCTGAGTCATTTATCCCGGATGTCTTAATTCTACTTTTGTGCAACAGGCCCCTGACATAGACAATGTGCTCTTTCATCACTGTTGTTCAGAGGAGCTAGCCAACAACACAGCTAACAAAATCACTTCAAACTGAAGCTCGAAAGACTGCAAACTAGCTGCATTTCTTCTAAAATGTCTTTGTATATATCCATAAAAAAATTGCTGATTCATGATGTTGGATTCTAGCTGGAAATATACTTACTATACTAGAAGTTAATGATTACATTGGTGGCAGGTAGCCTACTGGTTAGAGCGTTGGACTAGTAACCGAAAGGAAGATCAAATCCCTGAGCTGACAAGATAAAAATCTGTCTTCTGGACAAGGCAGTTAACTCACTGTTCCTAGGCCGTCATTGAAAATAAGATTTTGTACTTAACTGACTTGCCTAGTTAAATAAAGGTAAAATAAAGTATAAGGAATGTATATGTTGGGGTCAATGGAGGGTGGATAAGAACTTATAATTTCTTAGGGATCCCCAACGCAGTAGCTACTCTTCCTGGGGTCCAAACACATTAAAGCACTTACAGTACATATAAAACAGTACACTACATATTTACAATGCAAAATGTATAATACCACCATACAACAATATTACAATGATGCGTGTGTCTGTACCTTTTGTTTGTGTCTCTTCACAGTCCCCGCTGTTCCATAAGGTGCATTTTTACCTGTTTTTAGAACAATTTGATTTCACTGCTTGCATCAGTTACCTGATGTGGAAAAGAGTTCCATGTAGTCATGGCTCTATGTAGTACTGTGTGCCTCCCATAGTCTGCTCTGGACATGGGGATTGTGAAGAGACCTCTGGTGGCATGTCTTGTGGGGTATGCATAGGTGTTCAAGCTGTGTGCTAGTCGTTTAAAGAGACTGCTCGGTACATTCAGCTTGTCAACACTTCTTACAAAAACAGGTAGTGATGACGTCAATCTCTCTTACACTTTGAGCCATGAGAGATTGACATGCATATCATTAATGCTAGCTCTCAGTGTACTTTTAAGGGCCAGCCGTGCTGCCCTGTTCTGAGCCAACTGCAATTTTCCTAAGTTCCTCTTTGTGGCACCTGACCACATTACAGAAGTCTAGGTACTACAAAACTGGGGCCTGTAGGACCTGCCTTGTTGACAGTGTTGTTAAGAAGGCAGAGAAGCTCTTTTTTTTATGGACAGACTTCTCCCCATCTTAGCTACTTTTGTATCAATATGTTTTGACCATGACAGTTTACAATCCAGGGTTACTACAAGCAGTTTAGTCACAATTTTTTCCAGAAGTTTACTAAAGGGTTGGTAACAGGCTATTTGAGTCAGTAAATGGGGCTTTACTATTGGGTAGCGGAATGACTTTTTATTTCCTCTAGGCCTGAGGGAACACACTTTCTAGTATACTTGTGGCAAAATTGTCCGCTATTATCGTCAGTAATTTTACATCAAGACCCCCAGTGGCTTATTGTTGATAGACAATTATTTCACCTCTTCAACACACTGAATTCAAAAGCACAACACTTATCTTTCATAATTTGGTCAGATATACTTGGATATGTAGTGTCAGCATTTGTTGCTGGGATGTCATTCCTAAGTTTGATAATCTTGCCAATGAAAAACTAATTAAAGTAGTTGGTGTAATGAACACGAAGGGAGACAGAGAGATGGTTTCAAGCGCAGGGCACAGCAGGTGTTTATTGCGAAGGACCACAGGAGGAGGCAGGTAGCTGGGTCCAGGGGCAGGCTGAAGGTCATACACAGGAGGAGGCAGGTAGCTGGGTCCAGGGGCAGGCAGAAGGTCATACACAGGGGGTCCAAAAGGGCAACAGTACAGGCTGGGAAAAAGCCAGTAATGTAGTCTGGGAGATCAGGCAAAAACTATCATACATGGGAGGCGTAACTCACGAGGAAACCCAGCACTCTGAAAGATGAAACAAACAATACCTTACAGTGATGGGGTGCAAAGAACTGCACTAAATAGTGTGTGATAATCACATACAGATGTGTGAACAGGTGATTAGAATTCAGGTGATTGGGATCTGGAGAGTGAGCTGCGTTCAGGGGATCAAGGTGTTTTGAGAGTGTGAGTTGGAAGCAGACGTTACAGTTGGCAATTTCAGTGGGTTTTGTGATGAATGAGCCATCTGATTCAATTAATGATAGAGCCAAGTTTACCTTTTTCCCAAAATGTCATCTAAAATGCTCCAACGCTTTTTACTATCATTAATTTCCATTTCATAGTATAGTTTATTTGTATTAAGTTCAGTCACATGATTTCTTAATTTGTAATACGTTTGCCAAACGATTGGGCTGCCAGACTTATTTGCCATACCTTTTGCCTCATCCCTCTTAACCATACAATTGTTCAATTCCTCATCAATCCAAGAGGATTTAACAGTTTTCACAGTCATTTTCTTAATGGGTGCATGCTTATTACCAACTGGAATAAGCTATTTCATAAATGTGTCAATTGTAGCGTCTGGTTGCTCCTCATTACACACCACATACAAGCAAATATTCTTTACATCATCAACATAAGAATCACTAGAAAACTTATTGTATGACCTTTTATACACTATATTAAGCCCAGGCTTTGGCACTTTGGTTCTCCTAGATATGGCTACTATATTGTGATCACTACATCCTATGGATTTGGATACTGTCCCCACAGTGACCATACGTATATACCCCAACCAGAAGCCATGGATTACAGGCAACATCCGCATTGACCTAAAATCTAGAGCTGCTGCGTTCAAGGAGTGGGACTCTAACCCGGAAGCTTATAATAAATCCTGTTATGCCCTCCGACGAACCATCAAACAGGCAAAGCGTCAATACAGGACTAAGATTGAATCGTACTACACCGGCTCATCAGATGTGGCAGGGCTTGCAAACCATTACAGGCTACAAAGGGAAACACAGCTGAAAGCTGCCCAGTGACACGAGACTACCAGACGAGCTAAACTACTTCTATGCTCGCTTCGAGGCAAATAACACTGAAACATGCATGAGAGCACCAGCTGTTCCGGAAGACTGTGTGATCACGCTCTCCACAGCCAATGTGAGTAAGACCTTTAAACAGGTCAACATTCACAAGGCCACAGGGCCAGACGGATTACCAGGACGTGTACTGCGAGCATGCGCTGATCAACTGGCAAGGGTTTTCAGTGACATTTTCAAACTCTCCCTGTCCGAGTCTGTAATACCAACATGTTTTAAGCAGACCACCATAGTGCCTGTGCCCAAGAACATTAACATTAACATTAGTAACCTGCCTAAATGACTACCAACCCATAGCACTCACATATGCAGCCATGAAGTGCTTTGAAAGGCTAGTCATGGCTCACATCAACACAATTATCCCAGAAGTCCTAGACGCATTCCAATTTGCATACCGCCCCAACAGAACCAAAGATGATGCAATCTCTATATTGCACTCCACACTGCCCTTTCCCACCTGGACAAAAGGAACACTTATGTGAGAATTCAATTCATTGACTACAGCTCAGTGTTCAATACCATTGTGCCCTCAAAGCTTATCAATGAGCTAAAGGACCCTGGGACTAAACACCTCCCTCTGCAACTGGATCCTGGAATTCCTGACGGGCTGCCCCCAGGTGGTAAGGGTAGGTAAAAACACATCCGCCGCCCTGATCCTCAACACAGGGGCCCTTCAGGGGTGCGTGCTCAGTCCCCTCCTGTACTCCCTGTTCACTCCTGACTGCATGGCCAGGCACGACTCCAACGCCATCAATAAGTTTGCCAACGACACAACAATGGTAGGCCTGATCACAGACAACGACGAGACAGCCTAGGAGGTCAGAGACCTGGCCATGTGGTGCCAGGACAACAACCTCTCCCTCAATGTGATCAAGACAAAGGAGATGATTGTGGACTACAGAAAAAAAGATAACCATGCACACCCCCATTCTCATCGATTGGGCTGCAGTGGAGCAGGTTGAGAGCTTCAAGTTCCTTGGTGTCCACATCACCAACAAACTAACATGATCCAAGCACACCAATACAGTCGCGAAGAGGGCACAACAAAACCTATTCCTGTTCAGGAGACTGAAACAATTTGTCATGGGTCCTCAGATCCTCAAAAGGTTCTACAGCTGCACCATCGAGAGCGTCATGACTGGTTGCATCACTGCCTGGTATGGCAACTGCTCGGCCTTTGACCGCAAGGCACTACAGAGCGTAGTGCGAACGGCCCAGTGCATCACTGGGGCCAAGCTTCCTGCCATCCATGACCTCTATACCAGGCGGTGTCAGAGAAAGGCCCTAAAAATTGCCAAAGGAAGGTCCCAAAAATTGCCAAAGACTCCAGCCACCCTAGTCATAGACTGTTCACTCTGCTACCGCACGGCAAGTGGTACCAGAGTGCGAAGTCTAGGTCCAAGAGGCTTCTAAACAGCTTCTTCTACCCCCAAGCCATAAGACTCCTGAACATCTAGTCAAATGGCTACTCAGACTATTTGCATCTACCTACATGTACATATTACCTCAACTAAACGGTGCCCCCACACATTGACTCTGTACCGGTACCCCCCCCCCGCCCTGTATTTAGTCTTGCAATTGTTATTTTACTGCTGCTCTTAAATTGCTTGTCACTTTTATTTCTTATTCTTATCTGTATTTTTTAAAACTGCATTGTTGGTTAGGGGCTCGTAAGTAAGCACTTCACTGTAAGGTCTACTACACCTGTGGTAAACGGCATATGTGACGAATACATTGGGATGATTTCATTCCTGTGCTATTTGACTGATAACCTGAACCAGGTTGCAGGCACTGGTTACAGTTTACGTTTTTTCTTGAGTGGGCAGCTTGATGAAAGCCGGTCGATATTTAAATCACATAGAAAATATATTTCTCTGCCGATATCCCATACATTATCAAGCATTTCACACATATCCAGACACTGACTGTTAGCACTCGGTGGTCTATAGCAGCTTCCCATAAGAATGGGCTTTAGGTGAGGCAGATGAACCTGTAGCCATATTATTTATTTTTTATTTAACTAGTCAAGTCAGTTAAGAACAAATTCTTATTTACAAATGACGGCCTACCAAAAGGCAAAAGGCCTCCTGTGAGGACTGGAGCTGGGATTAATAATAAATATAGGACAAAACATACATCACGACAAGAGAGACAACACTACATAAAGAGAGACCTAAGACAACAACATAGCATGACAGCAACACAACATGGCAGCAGCACAACATGGTAGCAGTACAAAACATGGTACAAACATTATTTGGCACAGACAACAGAACAAAGAGCAAGAACAATAAATTATGCAAAGCAGCCACAACTGTCAGTAAGAGTGTCCATGATTGAGTCTTTGAATGAAGAGATTGAGATAAAATTGTCCAGTTTGAGTGTTTGTTGCAGCTTGTTCCAGTCGCAGGTGAGATGGGAGGGGAGAGATGAATTCACTAGGGAGGAGTCTCTGCAGGGCAGCTCTGGCCAGTCAGTCAGAGAGTGGTAACACGGTGGCAAGGCAGTGGCACGATGACCAGGCTGAGAAGTGGAAAAGGTCTTAGAGTGAGCCCTATCCAGGATATTCTGCAATGTCTCAATTTTGTTTACTCTGGACGTTCAGTTCAGACATATTTTCCTCTGTAAGCTGACAGTTTCTACATTTGAAATTTGTCCCAAAAATATTATCCCTGAACTTAAGATCAGGCCGAGCAACAGAGATCTATTGGCTGTTTAGATGTACAATCAGTTGACTCCGCCTAGTAGGAGGGTATAAGTGCTGGTATAAGTGCTGGTATTTGTCTCTGTAGCTGTTTGACCCAGTGGGTGAATAAACTTGGTTTGATCTTTTACTAGTTTCCCGTGAGTTTTCACTCTGTTTGTTCAGAACTTAACAGTTGGCGTTATCAGCAGGATTCACCACGATTTATAGATAGGATAGGTCCGAAGTGGGGGTATTCCTCTGCGAGATCCGTAAGTGGGACGAAAGTCTCAGCCTCAGTGGCTGTGAGGCCATAGAGTGTGTGTATGGATAAATGATCATGCTTGTGTACTAGTACAACATTTTGTAGAGAAGTAGTCCATGTAGAAGGATAAAGGAAGGAAGTGCATACGGTGGAGAATAGGAGATTTCTGAGAATATCTGTTCTTAAAGATGAAACATGTCAGTGAGTGGGAATGTGGATAGTGATAAAGTTATGGAGGAGTACATCATCTATGGTTAGAAAAGCAAAAAGATATTTGAACGTTGTTTGACCATGATTTGAGTATATTAACAGTAGCAATAAGGAGAGAGGTTGGTTTATGCTCAATTGGGCCGGGGAACCGTGACAGATTATGTGACAAATTATGTGGAAATAGGAAGACAACTGTGAATAATTTTAGCAATGTGTGTTGTTAACAAAAATTATATTTGAAGCATGACACTGGTATAAGACATTAGGTCTCCTGTATTCTCCAGTAGTGGCAGATGCTTTATTATTGGTTCTAATACAAAGTATCCAGTGCAATAACCAATTAAAAGGCACACATACCAAACTGCTCTACGGGGAAGAGGGTATCACTACCTTGAAAAATGTTAGAGGGTGTGTATTAGAGCTGTGAGTGAGGAAATCTGAACACCCTAGACATAACCAACATTGAAATGACATGGTTTCTGACACTCCCGTAAAAGGGGGAACAGAAGAGGAAAACTATAGCAAAGTCATTGATGTGCTAAAAGAAACGCACAAGCATTTTACCAATTCGGCTAGAATATGGGAAAAAATTAGGCTAAATAAAATCCAATCTAATAAAGAATTCATAGATGCTATTGTGAGTTGGCACAATGACATAAAATTAAAATAAAAAGCTGAATATACCGTTTTTGTCACGCCCTGACCTTTATTTCCTGTGTTTTGTATTTAGTTAGTATGGTCAGGGCGTGAGTTGGGTGGGCAGTCTGTTTGTTTTTCTATGATTTGGGTATTTCTATGTTTCGGCCTAGTATGGTTCTCAATCAGAGGCAGGTGTCATTAGATGTCTCTGATTGAGAATCATACTTAGGTAGCCTGGGTTTCACTGTGTGTTTGTGGGTGATTGTTCCTGTCTCTGTGATTGCACCAGATAGGACTGTTTTGAGTTTTCACATTTCTTGTTTTTTGTAGTCAGTTGTTCATGTGTGCCTTAACGTATTAAAAAGAACCATGGACACTTACCACGCCGTGTATTGGTCCTCTGATAAGTTTCGCCTCATTCATTACAGAGATCCTTATTATTCTCTATGTTTTCTTAGGTCAGGGTGTGACTCGGTGGGAAATTCTATGTTTTCTGTTTCTTTGTTTTTGGCTGAGTGTGGTTCCCAATCAGAGGCAGCTGTCTATCGTTGTCTCTGATTGGGGATCATACTTAGGCAGCCCTTTTTCCCACCTTTAGGTTGTGGGATCTTGTTTTCTGTTTTGTGTCTTAGCCTGACAGAATTGTGCGTTTTCACTTTTGTTATTTTGTTTGCTTTGATCTACTCTTCCTACCACCAACGACAGCCGTTACAGAAGATCCCACCAAAAACGGACCAAGCAGCGTGGCCAGGAGGAGTGGACATGGGAGGAGATCCTGAATGGAGAAGGACCCTGGACGCGGGCTGGAGAGTATCGCCGTCCAAGGGAGCAGATGGAGGCAGTGAGAGCGGAACGGAATGGCGATGATACGAGGAGTTAGGTCAACAACAGAAGCCCAAGAGGCAGCTCCCCCAAAAATTTGATCCCCAATCTAAAGTTTCTAAAACTGTTAAAGTAATGTCTATGAGTATAACAGAACTGATATGGCAGGCGAAACCCTGAGGACAATCCCCCCCCAAACAAAAATTCAGCCTACCACTATTTAATGGCTGTCACTTTTATTATAATGTGAAGTCCTCCCAGATTGCAGTTGCTAGGGCTTCCACTAGATGTCAAGTCTTTAGAAAGAGTTTTAGGCAGTTTTTTGGAAAAATGAGCCAGAAATGGTAGTTTTTCTAGGTGGCTCACATTTTGGCTGTAGTGTTTCCAAGCGCGTGAATGAGAGTGATGAATGATGTATTACACTTGTGATTTTATGCAAGTTAAATATTTATAATTCTGTAGTTTGAATTTCGCACTCTGCAATTTCACAGGATGTTGGCCAGGTGGGACGCTACTGTCTGAGAGAGGACAGTGGACTCCCGGTGAACAGAAGTTATGATGGCCCCCCAATGGTGGAACAAACTCCCTCACGACGCCAGGACAGCGGAGTCAATCACCACCTTCCGGAGACACCTGAAACCCCACCTCTTTAAGGAATACCTAGGATAGGATAAGTAATCCTTCTCAACCCCCCCCCTTTAAGATTTAGATGCACTATTGTAAAGTGACTGTTCTACTGGATGTCATAAGGTGAATGCACCAATTTGTAAGTCACTCTGGATAAGAGCATCTGCTAAATGACTTAAATGTAAATGTAATGATGTTTTGTCTGTCATTAAAACTTTTCTGTTGCTGATTAAGATTTAGCATAGTGAATACTAAAGAAATGTACATTTTCTCTTCGAGGAGAGGAAGGGGGTGTCCCTACCTCTCTCTTGTAAATGTTTCCAGAGGCTGTTGTCTTTGGAGAGCAGTTAGTGAAATTCTGCAGTTTAATCAAGTATAAAGGTACCCAGATCCGGCTGTAAACTGAGCTTCCAATTAAGTAAGGCCTGGCCATTTGTTTGTTTTTGCCCTACGTTTTACCACACACACCAGCACATGCACACACAGCCCACCGGTTATGAGTATTTGTTGGTGGTGTTAGTACCGTGTCTGATTTAATTATGTGGCTTCTTTTAATTTGTTTTTTTTTGTAGGTTCTTCACAGGCTGGAAAGGATGCAATTTAAAGAGCACACAAATGACATTTTCAGAAGTATTTAATATCCGAATTTTGGGTTACACACATGTAAATTCTGCAGATATGAAATGTACTGAGAAACCCTGGAGTTTTTTTGTTAGTCTTCAGTGAAGCTTTTGACTTTATCCATCATAATCTGCTGCTGGAAAAACTCATGTGTTATGGCTTTACATCCCCTGCAGGGCCGGATTAAGAAATCATGGGCCCCGAGGCTTTGGTTGTTTTATAACCTCCCCCCCATAACGTTTGCCATAATAACGTTTGCCATGTGGAATAAACTACAGTTGAGCAGAGGCGTTTTAGGATTTCCACACATGGGGAACATTCTTTAGCCGGGTCTGGAAAAAATAAGTATTTGATACCACACAAAGTATTTAATACCACACAAATGACTGAAATTAGTGGCTACTCTGACTGACAAACTGAGAACAATCTGGTCTTGAATTCAAACAAACAATTACATTTTTATTTAGCTAGGCAAGTCAGTTAAGAACAAATTCTTATTTACAATGACAGCCTACACCTGCCAAACCCGGATGACACTGGGCCAATTGTGCACCACCCTATGGGACTCCAAATCATAGCCGATTGTGATACAGCCTGGATTCAAACCAGGGTGTCTGTAGTGACACCTCTAGCACTGAGATGCAGTGCATTAGACCGTTGCACCACTCGGTATACCCCAGGCAGAGTGAAGGAAAAGCAGCCAACAAGTGCTCAGCATATGTGGGAACTCCTTCAAGACTGTTGGAAAACCATTCCAGGTAAAGCTGTTTGAGAGAATGCCAAGAGTGTGCAAAGCTATCATCAAGGCAAAGGGTGGCTACTTTGAAGAATCTCAAATATAAAAAGTATTTTGATTTGTTTAACACTTTTTTGGATACGACATGATTCCATATGTGTTATTTCATAGTTTTGATGTCTTCTACAATGTAGAAAATAGTCAAAATAAAGAATGAGTAGGTGTGTCCAAACTTTTGACTGGTACTGCATATGAGTCAAAGATGAGACGTGTAAATTTGGTGTCCGAAGGCCATTCATTTAACATAAAAAGATAAACATTATATTAAATTCACTCAACTCTTACCCAGCTATATTAAATATGAAAAGTAAGGATAAACTTTAGGTCAAGGTCATTCATTTATATAGGTGGCCAAGAAACTGCCTGTTAAATATATTTATGTATGAAATCCGTCCTTCAGTATAACGCTTTTGTCCTTCAGCACAACAAAAGTTTCATGTTATACCACAATTTCACTGGCTAGTCTTCGAGAGGCAGTCACAGATTGTTTTGGGGGCACGGGGAGTTTGGCGAAGTCAGGTAGGAGACCTGAGCCAACTCCCCGTGCTTACCATGGCGAGAGAGTGACCGGGCAGGCACTGTGTTATGCGGTGAAGCGCACGGTGTCCCCAGTGCGCACACATAGCCCGGTGCGCTACATCGCAGCTCCTCGAATTGGCCGGGCTAGAGTGGGCATCGAGCTAAGAGGGATGAAGCTGGCTCAGCGCATCTGGTCTCCAGTGTGTCTCCTCGGCCCGGGTTATACGGCACCAGCCTTACGCACGGTGTCCCAGGCTCGCCAGTACAGCCCAGTGCAGCCTGTTCCAACTCTCTGCACTTGCCGGGCTACAGGGGGTGTCCAGCCAGGATAGGTTGTGCAGGCTTGTTGCTTGAGACCGACAGTGCGCCTCCACGGCCCAGTGCACCCGGTGCCTTGTCCATCGAAGAGGCCGCCTGTAGGTCTCCCCAGCCTGGTGAGTCCTGTGCCTGCTCCCAGAACCAAGTCTCCCTCCAGTCCGGATCCACCAGAGCCGCCCTCCTGTCCGGAGCCGCCAGAGCCAGCAGTCTGTCCGGAGCCGCCAGAGCCGCCCTTCACTCCGGCGCCGCCAGAGTCTCCCGCCTGTTCGGGGTCTGCTGTAAGGGTCCCCAGGGTCGCCCCCCCCCAGAGGCGCCACCTAAGTGGGCCAAGAGTAGAGCCGCCACTGCAGTGAAAGGCCCACCCAGACCCTCCCCTATATGTTCAGGTTTTGCCGCCGCACCTTTTGGTTTGGTCAGGGCGTGAGCATTCTATGTTTTGTTCTGTGTGTTGTATTTCTATGCGTTTGGCCTGGTATGGTTCCCAATCAGAGGCAGCTGTCAATCGTTGTCTCTGATTGAGAAGCATACTTAGGTAGCCTGTTCCCACCTGTGTTTGTGGGTAGTTGCTTTCTGTGCACCAGACAGAACTCTTTCGGTTGTTCGCTTTGTTGTTTTGTCAGTCAGTGTTCTGTTCTATTAAATAATGAAGAACACGTACCACGCTGCACCTTGGTCCTCACCTTCTTCCACCAACGGCCGTTACAGTAAGGCAGGAAGTTTTTGTAAAAAACCTTCAACAAATGTAGTTGGACCCGTGACACATCAAATATGTGGTTCTCAAATTAAAATTGTATTTTTTTCTGGGTAGTTATATTTCTGCCATTCTAAGCATGGATATATAACCTTGTGATTTTTTTAAAAACACAGCTATACTGAATTAAATTTGACTAGGGTACATTCATATGAATCACAATAAAAAAATGAATGATTGGCTTTATTCTTGAATATAACTAATACAAGGCCATAGCTGACACTCCAATGAACATTAAAACAAGCATTTTAGGGAATTGTAACTGCTGTTTTATTTTTTTGCTACTTTGAAAACAGCAACTTCTCACGTGCCTTGAGAGGAGGGACAAAGACTTCAAGCAGGAGTTCTGAGGCCTACGCCAATCTATCCTCACAGCTCCTCAACAGCTCTTCATCAGCTCCTCACCTAGCAGAACTTGTCAGTTAGAGCCCAAGATTGGGTCTGCCAACACCAGGACAACGAAGGCTCAACGCAGCAGGCATGTCAACTCCAGAGCAGGATCCTCAAGCAGTGATGAGGCCAGCCCCAGCACCAGGAGACCAGTCCAGCAGTGCTGACATCCACCCTCCAACATTCCTGAGTAAGGAGCCGAAGATGCCTTCCTACCAGAAGAGGGAGGACATTGAAAACTACCTGCTGAGGTTTTAGCAAATGGCCAAGACGTGGTTTTTATTATATTTTTTTTATTTTACCTTTATTTAACCAGGTAAGTCAGTTAAGAATAAATTCTTATTTTCAATGATGGCCTAGGAACTGTGGGTTACCTGCCTGTCCAGGGGAAGAACGACAGATTTGTACCTTGTCAGCTCGGGGGTTTGAACTCACAACCTTCCGGTTACTAGTCCAACGCTCTAACCACTAGGCTACCCTGCCGCCCCGTGGTGGTGGCCGGAGGTAGAGTGGGCCTACAGGCTTGTCCCATTGCTCAAGGGCAAGGCCTTAGAGGCGTACATAGCAATGGATGAGGCGTTGTCCAACGTCTACAAGGACTTGAAGGAAGCGCTGCTGGTGAAGTTCGACATCTCCCTGTAGACCTACCGTCAACGCTTCAGAGCTGCATCGACGTCATCGGGTGAGTCAATGTGTCCCTTACGTAAATCCAAGCTCTCAGGTTACTGTTATAGCAGTACCGAGAGGAAGCTAGGGTAAACCTTCTGCAGGCCCAGTAGAGAGGGTATGACCAGCATGATCGCCACAGAGTTGGAGCCAGGACAGAAAGTTCTGCTCCTCCTTCCCTCGTCTACTAGCAAGCTCCTGGCTTAGTGGCAAGGGCCATACCCAACTGGGAGGAAGATGGGCCCGGTGACCTACGAGGTGCTGCACTTGGACAATGGTAAGGAGAAGCAAACCTACCACGTGAACCTCCTCAAAGCCTGTGAGGAGAGAGGAACTCTCCAAGGGGAAGTCCTTTCTGGTCCGCAGAGTAGAAGAAGAGGACCAGTCGGAGGGGGTCACGGAGGCATGGAAAGGACGAGCAGAGGTCATACTGGCAGAAGGCAAGAAAGATGAGCTGAAACAGCTGTTTGAAGAGTATCCGGCACTCTTCAGTCAGAGGCCAGGAAGACCCAATGTCCTGGAACACATCATCCGTTTGAAGCCTGACCAGAGCACTGTCTGCCAGCATCCTTACCGTGTGCCTGAGAGGCTGGTGGTAGTCCTCAAGGATGAGGTCCACATCATGATAGAGATGGATGTTGTCGAGCTATCTTCAAGTGAATGGAGCAGCCCCATTGTCATTGTCCTAAAGATGGATGGCTCTTTGTGCGTATGCATGAGCATACACTATGCATGGACTTCCGTAAGGTGAATGCCATCTCCCAGTTTGATGCCTAGAGAATACATCACGGCATTGAATCTCTGCCTCAGGTACTGGTAGGTGCCCCTGGATGAACAGTCCAAGGCCTACACTGCCTTCCGGACACCGATGGGCCTGTTCCAGTTCAAGGTTATGCCATTTGGCCTTCATGGGGCCACTGTGACTTGCCAGAGACTGATGGACAAAGTTCTCCAGGACTGTGACAATTGCTGTGATGCCTACTTGGATGACGTGGTGATCTACAGCCACTCCTGGGAGGAGCACATACAGCGTCTTAGCAGAGTCCTGGGGAAGATCCATGATGCGGGCCTCCGCTTAACCTCCTGAAGTGTGAGTGGGTGAAACAGGAGACAAAATACCTGGGTTACCAGCTGGCTAATGGTGAAGTTCGGCCTCAGGTGGACAAAGTGGAGTCCATGAGGATCAGCCCTCAACCCAGAACCAAGACACAGGTGAAGTCCTTCCTAGGTCTGGCAGGGTGGTACCGGAGATTCATTTCGCAGTTCTTGACCATCGCAGTCCCTCTTACTTCTAAGGTGGCCAGCAACCATCTGAAGAGGACTGAGGAGTGTGAGGAAGCTTTCATAATGCTGAAAAAACACCTGTGCTCAGCCCCTGTTCTCCAGAGCCCTGATTTTCAGAAGAGGTTTCTCGTTCAGGTGGATGCTTCAGCTATGGGAATTGTAGCTGTACTGGCCCAAGGGGAGCCAGGAGAAGATCTTCCCGTGCTGTACCTGAGTCGCAAGGTATTGCCCAGGGAAACCAGGTATTCGACAATCAAGGAGTGCCTGGCTTTAAAGTGGGCACTAAATAGCCTCCAGTATCAAATCAAATGTATTTATATAGCCCTTCGAACATCAGCTGATATCTCAAAGTGCTGTACAGAAACCCAGCCTAAAACCCCAAAAAGCAAGCAATGCAGGTGTAGAAGCACGGTGGCTAGGAAAAACTCCCTAGAAAGGCCAAAACCTAGGAAGAAACCTAGAGAGGAACCAGGCTATGTGGGGTGGCCAGTCCTCTTCTGGCTGTGCCGGGTGGAGATTATAACAGAACATGGCCAAGATGTTCAAATGTTCATAAATGACAAGCATGGTCGAATAATAATAAGGCAGAACAGTTGAAACTGGAGCAGCAGCACAGTCAGGTGGACTGGGGACAGCAAGGAGTCATCATGTCAGGTCGTCCTGGGGCATGGTCCTAGGGCCAAACAGGAAGGATATAACCCCACCCACTTTGCCAAAGCACAGCCCCCACACCACTAGAGGGATATCTTCAACCACCAACTTACTACTACCTTCTTGTGAGGGAATTTGACCTGCACACGGACCACAGAGCTCTGACCTGGATCCAGGCCATGAAGGACCGAAATTCTTGTGTGACCAGGTGGTATCTGGAGCTCCAGCCCTTCAGGTTCTGTGTCCGTCAGAGAAGTCCATCACTGGCTGCGGGCAGCGTTTGCACACACACACACACACACACACACACACACACACACACACACACACACACACACACACACACACACACACACACACACACACACACACACACACACACACACACACACACACACACACACACACACCGCCCCCTCCCTGCTCCGTTATCAGCAACGTTAGCAATGTGGGTTGACACACAAGTTAACTTTGTTATCTTAGTACATACATTACATACTTTATTCTTACCTAGGGTCAGTAACAGTTTGTTATGGTTTAAAGAATATTCAGACAAGAGTTCATGTTTAAGTTAAGCAACGTTTATTGTACTTATCAATACTATGGATGGACGCGCTGTTTGTTTGGTTCTGTTCCTCTCTCTCCGTCTCTGTAGCTTCCGGGTATGCTGGGATAAGGACCAGAGCTACGGCAATCAGGGTGGCTTTGTAGTGCCTGTCCCGACTGGCTCGGTAATGTGAATGGACATATTGGAAGACACCATGTCAATAGTGATGGGATTTTGTAAATGTGTTATATTGTATCATGAGAAATGGATTGCAAAGGTGCAATGTATATCATGCATGATGTTTAGCTGAGTGGAAAATGTAGGCATTGATGATGGTAATTGCTTAACAAATTAGTGTTTGGTATGTTCTAATGGGATGGGCTTCCCCTACAAAAGGATCCTCTTTTTCAGTTCAAAGGGGGGGGTACCATTTTCGATTGAGCTGTTGATGGGGCAGCATTGTTTAGCTGTCCCATAATGTATACTTTTGGTGGAAGTACTGTTGTTTTCACTCCCAGATTCACTACGTAAATAAACACCCTTGATGGCTCCGCCATCTTTTTATTTGATAGAGGTTAGGTTTTTCAGTTAGCCTTCTGGCCTACTCTACGTGACAAGGACCAACCTTGAGTCCTCCTGTGGTTGGCGATTGCAGTAAAAATAAACAATATAATATATACTGTACATATAATATATACAGTATATCTGGGAGTGTGGTGACAGGAAAATAACCTCTCACTCAACATCAACAAAACTAAGGAAATGATCGTGGACTTCAGGAAACAGCAGAGGGAGCACCCCCATATCCACACCGCAGTGGAGAAGGTGGAAAGCTTCAAGTTCCTCGATGTACACATCACTGACAAACTATAATGGTCCACCCACACAGACAGTGTGGTGAAGAAGGTGCAACAGCGCCTCTTCAACCTCAGGAGGCTAAAGAAATTTAGCGTAACACCTAAAACCTGCACAAACTTTTACAGATGCACAATTGAGAGCATCCTGTTGGTACAGCAAATGCACCGCCCACAATCGCAAAGCTCTCCAGAGGATGATGCGGTCTGCCCAACGCATCACCGGGGGTAAACTTGCCACTCTCCTGGACACCTACAGCACCCGATGCCATAGGAAGGCCAAAAAGATCATCAAGGACATCAACCACCCGAGCCACTGCCTGTTCACCCCGCTATCATAAGGAAGGTGAGGCCAGTACAGGTGCATCAAAGCTGGGACTGAGAGACTGAAAAACTGCTTCTATCTCAAGGCCATCATCCAACACTAGCACATCAGAGGCGACTACCTGTAGACATAGATTAGGAATCACTGGCCATTTTTAGAAATGGATCACTAGCCACTTGAATGTTTCCGTATTTAGCATTACTCATCGTATATATATAAACTGCACTCCACACTATTCTACAGTATCTTAGTCACTTTTAAATTATGTTAAAATATTGCAACAATAATTTCATATGTATATACTGTATTGTATTCTATACTACACCACTGACTGTTAAACAGCCATCTCCAGCACATCAGAGGCTGCTACCTATAGACATAGATTAGGAATCACTTGCCACTTTAAGGAAATTAAACACTAGCCAATTTAATGTCTCCGTATCTTGCATTACTCATCTCATCTCGTATAAACTGTGCTCAATATTGTTCTACGCTATCTTAGTCACTTTAATTGTCTGTAAATAGTGCATCATCCATCTCACATGTGTATATACTGAATTCTATACTATGCCACTGTCCAATGCCGCTCTGACGTCTGTGATACATACATACATACATACATACATACATACATACATACATACATACATACATACATACATACATACATACATACATACATACATACATACATACATACATACATACATACATACATACATACATACATACATACATACATACATACATACATACATACATACATACATACATACAGTTGAAGTCAGAAGTTTACATACCTATGTTGGAGTCATTAAAACTTGTTTTTCAACCACTCCACAAATCTCTTGTTAACAAACTAGTTTTGGCAAGTCGGTTAGGACATCTACCTTGTACAAGTATTTTTTTCAAAAATTGTTTACAGACAGATTATTTTCAATGTATGATCACAATTCCATTGTGTCAGAAGTTTACATATACTAAGTTAACTGCCTTTAAACAGCTTGGAAAATTCCAGAAAACGATGTCATGGCTTTAGACGCTTCTGATAGGCTAATTGACATGATTTGAGTCAATTGGAGGTGTACCTGTGGATGCATTTCAAGGCCTACCTTCAAGGCCTAACTCAGTGCCACTTTGCTTGGCATCATGGGAAAATCAGAAGAAATCAGCCAAGACCTCAGAAAAACAATTATAGACCTTCACAAGTCTGGTTCATCTTTGGGAGCAATTTTGAAATGCTTGAAGGTACCACGTTCATCTGTACAAACAATAGTAGGCAAGGATAAACACCATGGGACCATGCAGCCATCATACCACTCAGGAAGGAGACTCATTCTGTCTCCTAGAGATGGACGTACTTTGGTGCGAAAAGTGCAAATCAATCCCAGAACAACAGCAAAGGACCTTGTGAAGATGGTGGAGGAAACAGGTCCAAAAGTATCTATATCCACAGTAAACAAGTCCTATACCAACATAACCTGAAAGGCCGCTCAGCAAGGAAGAAGCCACTGCTCCAAAATCACCATAAAAAAGCCAGACTACGGTTTGCAACTGCACATGGGGACAAAGATCGTACTTTCTGGAGAAATGTCCTCTAGTCTGATGAAACAAAAATAGAACAGTTTGGTCATAATAACCATCGTTATGTTTGGAGGATAAAGGGGGAGGCTTGCAAGCCGAAAGAACACCACCAAACATGGGGGTGGCAGCATCATGTTGTGAGGGTGCTTCGCTGCAGGAGGGACTAGTGCATTTCACAAAATAGATGGCATCATGAGAAAGGAAAAGTATATGGATATATTGAAGCAGCATCTCAAGACATCAGTCAGGAAGTTAAAGCTTGGTCGCAAATGGATCTTCCAAATGACCCCAAGCATACTTCCAAAGTTGTGGCAAAATGGCTTAAGGACAACAAAGTCAAGGTATTGGAGTGGCCATCACAAAGCCAAAACACTCAATTAGTATGTAAACTTCTGACATTCTCCCATCACTGGGAATGTGATGAAAGAAATAAAAGCTGAAATAAATAATTCTCTCTACTATTATTCTGACATTTCACATTCTTAAAATAAAGTGGTGATCCTAACTGACCTAAGACAGGGAATTTTTACTAGGACTAAATCTCATGAATTGTGAAAAACTGAGTTTAAATGTATTTGGCGTATAAGATGTATGTAAACTTCCAACTTCAACTGTGTGTGTGTATGTATGTATATACAGTATATATACACACACACACAATCTTAATTCCTTACTTAGATTTACGTGTATTTTGGGTATATGTTGTGAAACTTAAATATTACTGCACTGTCGGAGCTAGAAATACAAGCATTTCGCTACACCCGCAATAACATCTGCTAAACATGTATGTCACCAATATATTTGATTTGTATATATTTCATTTATTATATTTTTTTGTTTTTTGTAAAACAGCTATCTTATAAATGTATTAATTTTTAAATTCCTCTTGGGCCACCACAGGCCTGGGCCCAGGGCTTCAGCACCGGTAAGACCCTGCATTAATCCAGACCTCATTCCGTTATCCTTTGCATTTTGTTCTACAACAACCGAGAAACGCAGGGCAAGATCAACTAAGGAATTATTGTGTAATGTTGTGTAATGTGAGCACCCACATCCTGGGGTTGAGGATGGACAGAATAAAAGATTTGGGAGAAAGAAGTATGGAAATGTGAGCACATCCAAGTTGCCAAGATTTTAGAAGTTGTATAGTGTATGACCAGCAAAAAGGACTTTGCAGACTGCACGTCACGGATTGTCTTTTACGATTATCACGTTACACTGTGTGATGTTACCAAATTAAAATCTTGATGTCGACCTGAACAAATTGTACAGTTTGCTTAAATTCTGTCGTCACATTCTGCGATTTGCTTGAGAGGCTATGGTCAAGTGCCACAAGCTGGCCCTTAAATGTACACATAGAGCTAACATCAATGACATGCATATCAATCTCTCCTGGCTCAACATAGAGAGATTGACTGCATCACTACTTGTCTGTGAGAGGTATTGGCATGTTGAAAGCACCTAGCTGTCTGTTCAAATGACGAGCATACAGCTCAGACACCCATGCATACTCTACAAGACATGCCACCAGGGGTTTCGTCACAGTCCCCAAGTACAAAACTGATTTGGAAAAGGCACAGTACTACAGAGCCATGACTACATGGAACTCTATTCAACATCAAGTAACTCATACAAGCAGTAAAATCAGATTTAGAAAACATAAGTACACCTTATGGAACAATGCAGACTGAGGAGACACACACACAGGCACACAAACGCTAGCACACACACTACACACATGTATTTATTGTGGTATTAGACATGTTGTATTGTAGATATGTAATGGTGTAATATCTACTGTTATTTGATTTTTGGTTTAATTTGTTTGGATCCCGGGAAGAGTAGCTGCCGCCTTTGCATCAGCTAATGGGAATACTTAATAAATACAATACAAATGAAAGAGTAACTTATTTCACAAGATGTTCTTCTCAAGCGACAATTTCCACAACTTCTAATAGAATAAGCCATTGACAAAGAATGGTTTCAAAATATTTTAGATCATGGAATTGATGTAATGAATACTATGTGCAAGTATTTGTAATATATTGGACAGTGAAGTAAAAATGAGAATTTTTGCTCTATTCCAACAATTTGGATATGAAATAATTTATCCTAATGGGCTAATTGAGGGAAACTTACACCTTGTTTTTTTGCCTATGGTTACACAATTTTACTAATTGAAAAACCATAAGAGGTAGGACAGCTTTATATCCTGATAAATCCAACTGAACATGCTACCTATTTATCTACCAATAGATCAGATGTTTCAATATCAACCATTTGCATTAAAAGTAGGTCATTTTTATAGGATGAGTGGGCTACTGATGAAATGTTGCAACACCTATATCAAAATGATGTAATTTATTTACCAGGATGTGTCTAATTGTGCATGCATTAGCTGTGTAATGTTGCCATGGCCATAGGCTATATATTGATGGGGAAAAACACATGTATGCTTAAATTCTGAACAGAATGTGTAGTTTATTTCAATCACCGAGATCAAAACATTGCCTAGCAAATATAATGCTGACGAATGTTGTTGAGGATTCAACATAGGTTACACGTCTTTGTTTCCTTGCAGTCACCACCCTCTTTGGCCCGCTTTTAGCTAAATTGACGACAAATACATTTGGGACAAACCGAGACCAAGACGCTCAATCTTAAACGACACGAGGCTTGTATTATGAATGAAATAAACCCCAAGTTTTGTGAAATGAATGTTGCTGCCTGTCCACATTGATAGCATCAGCTACTGGAGGTCCGCGTTCCTTTCTCGTGCCAGATATCTCCCAACTCCATCACCATTCTTCCGCGGCCCGGTTAGAATCCTCGTCTGCGACAGCGCAGTCCAGGCGTTGAATACCGGGAAGAGCCAGGTCTCTTTGATTCAATTTATCAAGAAATGATGAGAGGAGACGTTTATTTAAGTGGTCTGTAAGGGTCCTTTCTTCTTCAACATTTGAATCGGATTCTTCTACTGCCTCAGGCCTTGGGGTTTGTGGTGGTAAGGCCCCCGACTCATTGGACAACAAGCCGTTCGAATATTCCTCCTCCCCGGACTCTTGGCCTCGCTTACTACCGGTATCTGTGGCTGATTCCGACTCCATTCGTAGAGAATTCAAGCTCGTTTGCAACGCAGAATTTTCCAGCTCTTTTAATCTTTTGCTGTGTGTAGTGCCTGCGTTGGAGCATGCATGACTAGCTTCATTTCCAGACAACTCAACTTCGTTGTCGAGAGCTTCTTCAGCTGGCTCCATAATGCTTCATGTGACGTCATGAAAATAGATACGTCTGCTCCTCCAATTTGGCCTGTTTAAATGTTCTATTTCTTTGTGTAGTGAGAAGGCTTGTTTGTTCGTGTTGAAAATAATTGGGTTTATTTTTTAGATTTATTCTAATAATATCAACAAGCTGATAGGAAACTGGTGGAAAAAGCAAGTCCTTTTACTTTTTAAAATTCAAAACCTTTGCTTGGAAACCATAACAATAATAAAAATATAACTAGAATGTATTAGACACAAAGTGTAAATCCAATAAACAATAAAAAACGTTTTATTAACAAATATCAACAAACAAAACAGGATTAGTCACATACAAGCATACATACAAACTATTTACATTGTCAGGAATCCTAAACAAACAAATCATATTCATTAATAATACAAGTTTTAATTGCCTTTTTGTTTTCCATTTTAGTTAATGTAGTTCCATATTTTTTAAATTCATTTATAAAATGAAAAAAGTTAGGTTTTGAATTTTCATATTTTCATTTGTGAATATGAAATTTACATAGTATTATTAGCAATCCAATTAAATATACTACATATTTATGTCATAATTTCTGAAATAAATCATTATATCAAAACTATTAAATAGTACAACCGATCCTATTTTTTTGTAACACAATTCTGTATGTCAATCCAAAAATGTCTACTATAAATACAGGCAAAAAACAAATGCAAAATGGTCTCCTTCTCCATTCCACAGAAATCACATTTATAGTCAATATTCAGCTTGAATCTTTCCAAAACACGTTTCAAAGGATAAATTCGAAGTAACATTTTAAATGAAACTTCCTTTACCTTGTTACTGATACAATATTTGTTAACATTGTATATCACAATAGATATTTGACCAAAATAATATTGCTGAGGGAATTGTAGTATCACAAACAATATTCCTCATTTGTTTATTACTACATTTATCTCTTTAATCAAGCCATTTCGTTCTGCACGTCATCACGGTGCGTCGTCACGAAAGGGTTATTTCATAGCTCAATGGTCTGACACTCAGATGCCTTTTTCGAAACAACATCTGTCGCTCAGGTACAGCCCTTCTCCTTTCACACTTTTAATTTTACATTTGTTAAGAGATTCAATTGTCACGGAGACACTGAAATCTTGGTCTTTGCTAGATAACTTGCTCATAACAGGCTGTTTAGCCAGCTAACAGTAACGTGCTCATTTATACATTCATCGCAATGGAAGCTGGAAACTAGTTAGGTTGCAGGACGTTTTATGAGTGGTTACTGGTAATATGTTGGGTAAATGCATAACTCGTATGACTAAAGTATCTTACTAGGTAGTTAACGTTTGTCGAATGTTTGCTACTATGTAAGCTTGCTACTAACGTTACCTTGCAGGATTGCTAGAGTTAGGCTACATGGTTGATATGTATACCTTCTAATGTAATGTTACTTATATCAGCTAGCCAGTGTGTAACATGCGTTTGCCCGGTTTCCCAAAAGCATCTGAAGGCAAAGTTCATCCTTCAAAGGTGCATCATTAAATGTCCGAGCTGTTTCCCAAAACCATTGTTAACGTTGCCTGCCGTATAGCTCTAGGCTGGACGAGTTAAAATTCACCCAAGAACGTTGGTTAAACTGGAACACTAGCGCGAGCCCATAGCAAATGAATGGAATCGAACGTTGGCAGAGTCTATTTTGACTGGAGCGATGTTTAGAATTAAATTTATCCTAAATGGCACAATGTATTCCTTTTTATTTTACCACTACAATCTGTTCGTCGGACGAAACTGAAACCCCCCAACTTGTGTAGAAAGTATCCGCACCTCGATGGTGTCAACAGTGCTTATGTCAGCGTAATGAGATAGTAAGGAAAAAATAAAAACGTATATTTCTGGTTTAACGGTCGATGACAAACGACCTCGCTGCCCAATACTTAAATAATTACAAAGAGGAGATTCTCCCGATTTAAAATGGTAACCGGCTTGAAAAAAATCTAAATATACACGGAGATATTTGGCGAAATGGTCTCTCCATAGGAAAACAATGGGGGGAGCTCTGCTTTCCATGGTAAACATTATTTTGTGGGCTAGCATTTGATGACAACCGAGCTAGCTGCCCAGGCTTACGTAATTAAAAAGAGGCGATTCGCATGATTAAAATGGCGTCCGACTTGAAAAAAACAAAAATACACATATTGCGAGATATTTGGCGAAATGGTCAGACATGCCTATATATTCCCCATAGGAAACGATGGGAGGACCTCAGCGTTCCGATATAATGTTTGTTTAAATTTTAACTACAAAACAACGTGAGCAGGTATCATTGCCAACAATAGCGAAGCAGGCCTTGTGACGTTGAACAATAAACTGGGAATAGAACGTTCGGAAGGCGAGTTGGTGCCACGGTGCTCAATAGAACAAATAGGAGCTGGCAGGGTGAACAATTTTGGACCCACAGACTCCAAATAAGTGTCATGATGTTGGAAAATTGCGCACAACATTGCACAGTTCTTATTTTCATGATTTGGACATTTGGATCGCTTTCCAAAGCTAATACACTTGGAAATATGAGCAGCATTTTGTATTCGGAGTAGAATTGGTTAGGGAGCATAAGCAAAGTACCAACTTTTTTTTTACATTCGAACTTCAATAGCTCCTTGATCATGTGACCTACTTGACTCAAACAAGGTTCAGAATGTCCACTGACTACCCTTCTATATTGCACACCTGTTGGTTTGTCCATTGTCATCTCACACGTTTTTACATGAATTTTTCCAAATGTAAAATTTCAATAAATCATTGGTTATGTGACCTACTGACTTCAAGCAAGGTTCAGAATGTCCACTCAGTGGCCCTACACATTGCGCACCTTTAGTTTGTCAATTTTAATCTCACGTTTTACATTAATTTTTCCAAATTTTAAATTTCAATAGCTCCTTGGTCATTTGACCTGCTGACTTCAAACAAGGTGCAGAATGTACATTGACTACCCTTCTACACTGCTAAAAAAAATAAAGGGAACACTAAAATAAAACATCCTAGATCTGAATGAATGAAATATTCTTATTAAATAATTTTTCTTTACAAATTTGAATGTGCTGACAACAAAATCACACACAAATTATCAATGGAAATCAAATGTATCAATCCATGGTCTGAATTTGGAGTCACACTCAAAATTAAAGTGGGAAAACCACACTACAGGTTGATCCAACTTTGATGAAATGTCCTTAAAACAAGTGAAAATGAGGCTCAGTAGTGTGTGTGGCCTGAGGGATCTCCTCCCAGACCTGGACTAAAGCATCTGCCAACTCCTGGACAGTCTGTGGTGCAATGTGGCGTTGGTGGATGGATCGAGACATGATGTCCCAGATGTGCTTAATTTGATTCAGGTCTGGGGAACGGGCGGGCCAGTCCATAGCATCAATGCCTTCCTCTTGCAGGAACTGCTGACACACTCCAGCCACATGAGGCCTAGCATTGTCTTGCATTAGGAGGAACCCAGGGCCAACCGCACCAGCATATGGTCTCACAAGGGGTCTGAGGATCTCATCTCGGTACCTAATGGCAAGTCAGGCTACCTCTGGCGAGCACATGGAGGGCTGTACGCCCCCCCAAAGAAATGCCACCCCACACCATGATTGACCCACTGCCAAATAGGACATGCTGGAGGATGTTGCAGGCAGCAGAACGTTCTCCACGGCGTCTCCAGACTGTCACGTCTGTCACGTGCTCAGTGTGAACCTGCTTTCATCTGTGAAGAGCACAGGGCGCCAGTGGAGAATTTGCCAATCTTGGTGTTTTCTGGCAAATGCCAAACGTCCTGCATGGTGTTGGGCTGTAAGCACAACCCCCACCTGTGGACATCGGGCCCTCATACCACCCTCGTGGAGTCTGTTTCTGACCGTTTGAGCAGACACATGCACATTTGTGGCCTGCTGGAGGTCGTTTTGCGGGGCTCTGGCAGTGCTCCTCCTGCTCCTCCTTGCACAAAGGCGGAGGTAGCGGTCCTGCTGCTGGGTTGTTGCCCTCCTACGGCCTCCATGTCTCCTGATGTACTGGCCTGTCTCCTGGTAGTGCCTCCATGCTCTGTACACTACGCTGACAGACACAGCAAACCTTCTTGCCACAGCTCGCATTGATGTTCCATCCTGGATGAGCTGCACTACCTGAGCCCTTGTGTGGGTTGTAGACTGTGTCTCATGCTACCACTAGAGTGAAAGCACCGCCAGCATTCAAAAGTGACCAAAACATCAGCCAAAAAGCATAGGAACTGAGAAGTGGTCTGTGGTCACCACCTGCAGAACCACTCCTTTATTGGGGGTGTCTTGCTAATTGCCTATAATTTCCACCTGTTGTCTATTCCATTTGCACAACAGCATGTGAAATGTATTGTCAATCAGTGTTGCTTCCTAAGTGGACAGTTTGATTTCACAGAAGTGCGATTGACTTGGAGTTACATTGTGTTTAAGTGTTCCCTTTATTTTTTTGAGCAGTGTATATTGCACACTCTTGTTTGTGCAGTGTAAAATCATGCGGTGTAACGTACATTTTTCAGAATTTTTAATTGCAATAGCTCCTTCGTCATGTCAATTACACACCTAAGAAGCGTGCAGTGGATATACACCCATATTGCATAACCTCTAGTCATGTATCTTCTATATTGTTGTACATTAATATTAGTTTGATAATTGGGGGGTTCAGTCCAGTGTTTACCCTTTCCTTTAATATTTATCTAATAATAATTGGTAGTTCTAAGTAGTTATTTTCCCTGTTTAAAAATAAATAAATCCACAATATTTAACACACTAGGAATGAGACAGACTCTCTTTATATTGTTAATATCAACCATAAAGAAAAAGGCCAGAGTATGAGTGTCATGTTATTAATTGTCCAAAGCAGAGATGGAGAGTGAGCTAGTGAGGTAGGCTGCAGTGGGTTTGCTGGTCAATACATATACTGAACATGTAACCACAGTAATGGTGGCCAGTTAATCAATGAATAAAAATGTAATATTGACAAATTAAACAAAGTGTAGACCTTTAATCTTTTCCAACATGTCAACAGACACTTCAAATAAGTACATGTTTGTGTAAACTTTCTCTTTATCCCTGGTTGATGTACATTTCAGAGCCTCTTCAGTGTGGATGGGGTACAGCATACATTTTCAACAACACTGTACTTCTAGTTTGTGTTCTTTATTCTGTTGAACTCTTGTCTTCATTCCTAGGCACAGCACATGGAACCACCGTTGACATGCAAAACATTCAATCAAAATAAAACCAAGCATAACGCATTATAAA
Source organism: Oncorhynchus gorbuscha (assembly GCF_021184085.1). Lineage (NCBI taxonomy): Eukaryota > Metazoa > Chordata > Actinopteri > Salmoniformes > Salmonidae > Oncorhynchus > Oncorhynchus gorbuscha. The sequence continues at coordinate 18,832,536 of NC_060174.1, forward strand.
TAATATCAAATATCAATGCAGTATGACAAATTAGCCATCCATTGGGTTATATCTTAAATTGTCTTGCATGAAGCAGTTGTTGGCTTTGTTGAACTCTGAAATCATGGGCATGAACTGAACATATATGGCTGTCCCACACAACTACGTAAAAATAAAGAATTGACATTTACTTTGAATTAAATGTCATTACAAACCAGATATTTTTAGTATATCCTCAGCCATTTCTTTTTGCAGTTGCTCCATGTGTTTTTGTGAAGGTTCCATATCAATTTGGGAAGGGATGTTGGGGAAGTTCTGTGCAACTTCCTTGGTCATCTACAACAAAAAATAAAATAGTTTTTGACCTAATTGTCACATAACAGCTAACCATTCATTATTGAAAATATAACTATTAAACCTGCATTACAAAGACCCAGCATCTGAAGGTGTCCTGCTGTATGTTGTGAGTTATTTCCCCTCCTTTCCACTCTGTCCACCCACTTGTCTTTTCCATGACAGAATCTTCTCATTTTGAAGTATTCTCTTTTTTAAATGTAAACCTAATGGAATTCTGATTAGTTATAGGCAAATGAATACACATGCCACAATTGTACGCTGTTTTCCTGATCACTATAATCTAGTAGAGGTAATTTCCATTATGCCCCATTCTACACTCAGCCTAAATTATAGGCACTGAACCATTTAAAGGACAATAATAAAAGTAGCATATAGGATCCAACCCTATCAGAGTGAATAAATGTAGAGCGTTTGTAGACTTTAAGAAAATAATTACATTACAAGTGACAGTTTCATCAGTACGTGCTTAGTACGTGCTTAAATAAAGTCATATCACAAAGGTCACAGATGACAGCGCCAACCAAATCTGACGATAATTAATTGTAAGCACAAAAAGGTTTTAAACTGTTTGTCAAAATAATATCTGAAAATGTCAGTTGTTGAACATAATACTTCTATTTGCAATAGCAATGTATGATATATGCAGTTGAGGAATATTCCATGTACCAACACTACATGTAGGATGGACATAAGACATTCCCACATACAGTATACACATACATGGAGGCATTTTTCAGCTGTGATTTTACCACTCAGAATCCAGAATGGATATGACGATGTGGCAGCACAGGATGTAATACACCCTTACAACAATCTACTTTTTGATCTTCTTGACTTATCTGGTAAACTGCTACTATGTGTCAAGAAAAGAGACCCAGTTAGGGGTTAGTGTACTAAAAAGGGCTGGTTTAGATTAAAAACTATTGCCCTCTGTCCCCGTTCATAGGGGCAGGAGAGACTAGTCTGTGGTTGAATTGAGTTGGCACTTTATTGGCCCACAGACCCATAAGGTTGAGGTTACTCATTTTTTTTTTGTTGCATTGATGTATTGTTCCGACCTAGAATATGTGGACATCTATAAGTACCTAGGTGTCTGGCTAGACTGTAAACTCTCCTTCCAGACTCATATCAAACATCTCCAATCCAAAATCAAATCTAGAATAGGCTTTCTATTTCGCAACAAAGCCTCCTTCACTCATGCCGCCGAACTTACCCTAGTAAAACTGACTATCCTACCGATCCTCGACTTCGGCGATGTCATCTACAAAATAGCTTCCAATACTCTACTCAGCAAACTGGATGCAGTTTATCACAGTGCCATCCCTTTTGTTACTAAAGCACCTTGTACCACCCACCACTGCGACCTGTATGCTCTAGTCGGCTGGCCCTCGCTAGATATTCGTCGCCAGACGCACTGGCTTCAGGTCTTCAAGTCCATGCTAAGTGAAGCTCCGCCTTATCTCAGTTCACTGGTCACGATGGCAACACCCACCCGTAGCACGCGCTCCAGCAGGTGTATCTCACTGATCATCCCTAAAGCCAACACCTAATTTGGCCGCCTTTCCTTCCAGTTCTCTGCTGCCTGTGACTGGAACGAACTGCTAAAGTCTCTGAAGTTGGAGACTTATCTCCCTCACCAACTTTAAACATCTGCTATCTGACCAGCTAACCGATCGCTGCAGCTGTACATAGTCCATCGGTAAATAGCCCACCCAAATAGCCCACCTACCTCATCCCCATACTGTTTTTATTTATTTACTTTTCTGCTCTTTTGCACACCAGTATCTCTACCTGCACATGACCATCTGATCATTTATCACTCCAGTGTTAATCTGCTAAATTGTTATTATTCGCCTACCTCATGCCCTTTGCACACAATGTATATAGACTCTTTCTTTTTATACTGTGTTATTGACTTATTTATTGTTTACTCCATGTGTAACTGTGTTGTCTGTTCACACTGCTATGCCTTATCTTGGCCAGGTCGCAGTTGTAAATGAGAACTTGTTCTCAACTAGCCCACCTGGTTAAATAAAGGTGAAAAAAATATATATATATATATTTTATAACTGTCCAAGAAATGGATCCAAAGTGTTAGGACATTTGTTCCTATAAATACAAAGGAGGATGTCTCTCCTCATACCTCTGGCACTTTGGTCAGACTGCCAGACTGTGTAAAAACTTTATGATGGGGCCGGCAACGGAGTTCCCATTGGCTAAGCACCACAGAGCCAATCAGGAGAGAATACACAGGTCAAGGGTGCCAATTGAAAGTCAAGGGGTGTGTCTGTGCCTTTTGGATTACTCTCGCTTTACATGGAACTTCTGTGGTTCATGTCAAGAGCTACCCTTTCAGTCTGCTCTGCGCATGTTCGAAAGTGACAGAGACAGCAGCCAAGATACTTTTTTGACATACTGTGAAAAACTATTACACTTATGAATGTATGTAAAATGCTAATATATATTAGATCCAGTACAATGGAATAACTAAGACCTGAATTTGAATGCAGCGTGTTCTGATTCCTCCTCTTTCTGTCCAACAGAGTCACCCAAAAATACTTGGCCTGATGGGGGAGCAATGCGACCATGTTATTTCGGGGAATCATATTTGATTCTGAGTTCTGAGAACTCTGAGAACTATTTCTATGATGCATATTTCGGTTTTCCGAACTCACTTTTTAATTTGAATTGTCACACGCTTCATAAACAACAGGTGTAGACTAACAGTGAAAAGCTTACTTACAGGCCCTTCCCAACAATGCACTATACTCCCTCCCAAACAATTGTAACACAAGGAATAAATACTCAATGATAGCTTGGCTATATACATGGGGTACTAGTGCTGAGTCGACTTGCAGGGGAACAAGGAAATTGAGGAAGATATGTACATATAGGTAGGGATAAAGTGACTAGGCAACAGGATAGATAAGACGGTAGCAGCAGTGTGTGGCGATTGTGTGTATGTGTTTGGGTAGCGTCCAGTGTGTGTGCATAGTTAAAAAGAGTTGGTGCAAAAAGAGCCGATGCAGATAACCCAATAGCTACTCGGACTAACTATTTAGCAGTCTTATAGCTTGGGTGTAGAACCTGTTCAGGAGCCTTTTGGTCCCAGACTTAGCGCTCCGGTACGGTTTGCCGTGCGGCAGCAGAGAGAAGTCTATGACTTTGGTGGCTGGAGTCTTTCACAATTTTTAGGGCCTTCCTCTGACACCGCCTGGTATAAAGGTCCTGGGTGGCAGGGAGTTCGACCCCAGTGATGTATTGGGCTGTATGCACTACCCTCTGTAGCGCCTTCCAGTCGGATGCCGAGCAGTTGCCATACCAAGCGGTACCTCAGCCAGTCAAGATGCTCTCAATGGTGCAGCTGTATAACTTTTTGAGGATATAAGGGACCATGCCAAATCTTATCAGCCTCCTGAGGGGGAAGAGGCATTGCCATGACCTCTTCACGACTTTTTTGGTGTGTTTGGACTGTGATAAGTCCTTAGCGATGTGGACACTGAGGAACTTGAAGCTCTCGATCCGCTCCATTACAGCCCCGTCGATGTGAATGAGGGCATATTCGTCTCTCCATTTCTTGTAGTCCACGATTAAATGCCAACCCTCACTACCTGGCCCATCAGGAAGTCCAGGTATCAGTTGAGAGAGATGTTCATTCATTCCCAGGGAGCTTAGATTGGAGGCATTATGGTGTTGAACGTTGAGATGTAGTCTATGAACAGCATTCTCACATAGGTGTTCCTTTTGTCCAGATGGGAAAGGGCAGTTTGGAGTGCAATAGAGAGAATGTCATCTGTTAGGGTGGTATGGAATTGGAGTGAGTCCAGGGTGTCTGGGATGATGGTGTTGATGTGAGCCATGACCAGTCTTTAAAGCATTTCATGGCTACAGATGGGAGTGTTACGGCGTGGTAGTTGTTTAGAATAGTTACTTTGTTGTTCTTTGGCACAGGGAATATGGTGGTCTGCTTGAAACATGTAGGTATTACAGACTGTGTCATGGAGAGGCTGAAAATGTCAGTGAAGACACCGAGTACTCGTCCTGGTAATCTGTCTGGTCCTTGTGAATGGGAACCTGTTTAAAGGTGTTACTCACATCGGCTATGGAGAGCGTGATCACAGTCATCAAACTGCTGGTGCTCTCACGAATGGTTCAGTGTATTGAAATGTATTCTAACTCAGGCAAGCAGAACCTTGAGACTTAATATTTGGGATCGCATACCAGTCTTTGTTGACAAAGAGAGAGACCCCATGAGCAGAGTGAGGCTTGCGCTGCTGTCACATGCGCAGATCAAATACACCGCTGCAGTTGACGTAGCCTACGTCGACTTACGTAGCATCGCAAGTAGTACTGACTCAGATCTTTTAAACTTGTTCAGTCAAAATAACTGATCTTTCTACTAATTTTGTTCATTTAAGTACTGCCCAGAACACGCAGGACTGGTGAACGATGAACTGGACATTCAAGTCATGATTCTACAAGCCTCTCTTTCACCATAAGGGTCATATTGGAGCTGTCATTTGTGACTGAGACTTGCAAACGTGTGCTTTAAGACAATGTACATTTGTTGATTGCTAGGCATACAAATAAGATTATTTCTTGATACATTTGAAACTGTCTAGTTGTGGCCGTAACCGGACTAGATTGTGATTGACTCTCTGCGAAATGCATTGCTCGACTGCCGTGAGGGTAATGAGCACCATGTCGTTTGCGAACTGCACCCCCCCCCCCACCAAAAAATAACTTTGTTCTCAAGTTCGAGTTTGTTGAGCAGAGGCCGGGTATGTTTTGGTTCTACAGAGCTGTGTCCATAACATTCAGTAATCCATTAATTGCGTTAATTCTTGCACCATGCGATCAATTGAGTTCTCAACATGTATTATTCTTTATACTCATGATCTATTTCCCTGCACTCATATGACAGAGTTGGTAGTTTGAGCACATCTCTGGAGATGCTGAGCTGGAGGAGCGTGTGTTAGCCCTGCTGTAGGACCCATTGCAGCTAGCACTAGCAGGTCAAACAAACGATTAAAATGAACGAGTCATTTCAGAAAATCTAATGATCCTAGTCAGTATAAAGAGTAGTTTTTTAAAAAATGTTCGAACTGATCATCACTACTTGCAAGCCAATCGCAGAATGTGATGACAGAACTGAAGCAAATTGTACAATCTGGCCAGGTTGATATCAAGATTTTGATTAGGTAACATTACACAGTGTGACCTGATAATTGTAAAAGACTGACATAGCCTTTAAGGCCTTTGCAGACTAAGTTCATCGTTAGAATTGTATGGTTATATGGTTCTAATGATTAACTTAGCCTTAAGATGCTTTTGGTTGGTTTACTCTTGTCTTTGGCCCATGGCTCAATTAGATGGTGACTCCGTAAGTAAGCTAAACCTGGTTTGGTTTATGATAGAATGTCTAAATCATACTTTGTTTGTGTCAGCTGAAGAGTAGGCCTCTAGTGTTAGGAATGCCGAAGAAGTTCCAGGGCGAGAACTCCAAGGCGATGACTGCCAAGGCCCGCAAGGCAGAGGCCAAAGCTGTGGAAGACTCCCGCAAGAAGAAGGAGCTGGAGGATGCTTTATGGCAGGAGAACGATAAACATGTCCTGAAGAAAGAACAGAGGAAGGTGATTTTTCATGCTCCGTTTCTTATTCCCACACTGGGTCAAATAGTCGGCAGCACTATTCAATTGGGCTATATCACAATCCAATATCTGCCGATGTATGTACAGACCAGACGAATATGCTAAGTAATTCCCTTATATGTTGACGTGGGTCTGATCATTTTGGCTTTAAATGTCTCCTCTGAACCTGCAGGATGACAAGGAGAAGAAGCGCCTTGAGGCCCTGGAGAGAAAGAAAGAGAACCAGCGGCTCTTGGATGAGGAGGCTGCAAAGATTAAGGGCAAGGCCAAGGAGGCGGCTGCTGCCGTGGCGGCGTGCAAAGTGACCCGGGCCCAGATTGAGGAGACGCTGCGTATTGAGCAGGCGTTACAACCGCAGGAGCAACCCAAAGAGAAAGGCAACGACCTCCCCGTTATTCCTTTAAGCATTACCCAGGCTCCCTTTCCTCTCAGGGTTCTGTTGTATTTTTATGTTCCTCCTCTCCTATGTTCGTGTCCACAGAGAAGAGTCAACTGGAGTCACCCCTGGAGGAGAATGTGAATCGCCTCATCCCTGAGGAAGGTGTAGTGGACGCTAGATCCATAGAGGATGCCATTGCTGTGCTCAGGTACAGAATACTGAAGAGGCATAACCTCTCAATGTTACCCCCTACAAAAGCAATATTGAAATTACTGTATAGAACTAGGGGAGCCTTTCCATCAGTTTACCATACGTTATCAACATAAAGTGGGTTTGGTGTGACCTACAACGTAGACATATAACAAGTTACTTTTCATACTCCAGGCTATATAACACAGACAAGACGGGTATCATAACAAGTATGGGGTTCCATAGAGAACCAAGTTTCAGCCCTCTCCTCGTTTTTGTTTCTTTCCCAGCACGGCTGAAGAGCTCGACCGCCACCCCGAGCGCAGGGTGAAGGCAGCGTTCGCCGCGTACGAGGAACTGAACATGCCCCTCCTTAAAAAAGAGAACCCCAACATGCGGCTGTCGCAGCTCAAGCAGCAACTGAAAAAGGAGTGGATGAAGTCGCCAGAGAACCCCCTGAACCAGCGCTTTGCCAACTACAATGCCAAGTGAACCAACTCCAGCAGCAGCTAACACAAAACTGTTACCTATGCATATTGGACCTTACAATGGAAGATGCCTCCAACCTAGAATTATTCCCCCATTATGAATACGTTGCTGGAAAAGCTGCACTCATTCCCTAGGAAGGACCTCTGATGCAAGGAATCACCTTGGGACTTCAGCTTGTTTCATTTAGAGGAGAAGGAAATTCCCCTCATGTTCCTGATGATTTTTCTGTTACTGTGAATTCCCACTTGTAAATCATCTCAGTGGTTTATGGATTTTATTCCCATTATCAGTTTTTGGCACTTAAATTGAAAACGGGGGGGGGGTGTGACAGAAGATTGAAATTAAAAGTAATTTATTACAGTTCACAATAGTAGCATCTAATGGTTTCTGAGAGTGAGACTACAGGTATGTCGCTCTCTGTATAAGAGCGTCTGCTAAATAACTAAAATGTGGTCTGCACTCTTGCTATAGTAACCACCTCCTTTTAAAGGCCCAATTGAGTTTTATACAAATATGACATTTCTGGGTTACAATTAAGTACCATACTATACTAGTTTCCATTAAAATTGTAAATTGTGTTTTGCAAAATTGTCTCAGACTTCTCCTAGGACTGTCTGGGAGTGGTCTGAGTGGGGAGGGAAAACTCAAAACTAGCTGTTTGGAACTCTTTGTTATTGGTCTAATTTACGGCCTGGTGATGACCCAGGCAAGCTGAAAATCCCTCCCATGCAAACCTGCTGCTTTTAGATGGCCTTGTGTATATTGTATTTTCAACCAGCAATTATCAGGAAATTACTTATGAAATGTTTTATACTTTTACAGTGTTAGCTTCATCAGCATACAAAATGAGTTGTCTGCACTGGGCCTTTATTGATAATGACCCACAAAAGAAAATATCATGACCAGAGCCAGCGGTGGACTTATAAGAGCACTGCCTTGTCATAAACTGATATTTTCAGCACCATTGGAAATGACTACCCCTTTACCTATGATAAAGTGTCTTGTTGCACCTGTTCCCCATCCCAACAGGGCCTTATTAGGTGTACCTTGGGTTGCAAAGAGTCGGAAACTTTCTGGTAAATTTCCATGGGAAGTTACAGTAAGCCTGGGAATTTAGGGAATTTAGCTTAAATTCATCAAAAAAATTAGCTTATTACAGTGAACCTTTTTTTTGTGGGATACATAAGGCAATTCTAGGTCTTGTGGCATATTTTGGTTGAACTATCCCCAATTCGATGGAATTGCAACCCTCTGCATGCACAGTGAATTCTTCCATCAAATGTGCAGTGCACTCTTCCATCACATGTACAGCTTATTCTCAAGCTCTTGCACACTGAGATGCTATTAAGCCCACATTACTACACTGTCTGAGCCAAGGACTACATGCTTTCTGTTAAGTTTTGATTACAATACTGGGTGGGGTGAATATTATTTTGACTTTTTTTTTAGCTAAAAAAAAAAGTAAATAGCAGCCCACTGCGAAGTGTGTTTAAATCATTTCTAACGTAACAATTTCTGATAGTTTTTGCTACCATGTGGGTTTAAGCTTGTGTGTGTTAACTGAGTGTTAATTCACCTGTTTCCATACATTTCATTTTAAAACATTTTTAGTTTAAGTTGTTTAATCTAACTGCTTAACTATTTATCTGTACATGGAATTGTATTAGGGTTTTCCATTTTTTTTCCTAATCTTTACAGGAAAATGCCACGGGCACTATCTGTGTGAAGACATTTCACTGCAGCTAATGTAGAAGGAAAAGCTGTGTACATTTTGCAAATACTGTGCCAATCATATGTGAAGAGTGCAGAATCTGGTCAAGTGCATAAAGTTCCCTCAACTTCTATACGAGGTGTAAATGATTCATTGGACACCTTATCGATAGCAACAGCTTATGGTCCTCCTGGAATCAGAAGTGTTTTTGACACAATAGAGGAATGTAGTCAGATATGCTGATTGTCTTGCTCGAGCTGTGTATTGCAACTGGTTCACTGATGCTCACAGGCAATGTGTATGGGAAGAGATTTCTTAATGTTCTTCACCCAGCATACATCCCTCCAACCAGACATGCTTTTATCTCATTTGATGGAGACAGATTTCAAGTGAAGGTCAAGCAAATCAGAGATAGCAGACTATTGCAATCATCTCTGATGGGTGGTCGAATGTTCATGGGCAAAGGATAATTAACTACATCTCTACCCTTCAACCAGTATTCCACAAGAGCACAGACACAAGAGACAACAGACGCACCGGTCTCTACATTGCAGATGAGCTGAAGGCAGTCATCAATGACCTTGAACCACAGAAGGTATTTGCAATGGTGACAGACAATGCTGTGAACGTGAAGGCTGCTTGGTCTAAAGTGGAGGAGTCCTACCCTCACATCACACCCATTGGCTGTGCTGCTGACAGGTGTGGCATATCAAGAAGCTGATTAAGCAGCATGATCATTAACAGTGCAGGTATGGCACAACACAATTCCACCGATGTATCAAGTTTTGAGGGAGTGTGCAATTGGCATGCTAACTGCAGGAATGTCCACCAGAGCTGTTGCAACAGAGTTGAATATTAATTTCTTTACTCTAAGCCGCCTCCAATGTCATTTTAGATCATTTGGCAGTACAACCACAGACTGTAACCACGCCAGCCCAGGACCTCCACATCTGGCTTCTTCACCTGCAGGATCCTCTTAGACAAGCCACCCGGACAGCCAATGAAACTGAGGATTATTTCTGTCTGTAATATAGCCCTTTTGGCGGAAAAAAAACGAATTCCGATTGGCTGGGTCTGGCTCCCCAGCGGGTGGGCCTATGTCCTCCCAGGCCCACCCATTGCTGTGCCCCTTCCCAGTCATGTGAAATCCATAGATTAGAGCCTAATGAATGTATTTCAATTGACTGATTTCCTTATATGAACTGTAACTCACAGAAATTGTTGTATGTTGTTTTTATATTTTTATTCAGCATAGTTAATGAATTTCTATCTAGAAGACATTGTTATAAATCTAATGTTGTATCGGCTGTTCTTGCTGTGGCGGATGAATCAGAATTAGTTGGGTAACAGATAATTAAGATGTTTTAGTTGCATAATATGCTTGTGTGAGAAACATCATTAGAATGCATCCCTTTGGACTCTAGTGTTGGCAGTTGCACTTTTCCCTCAGCTAGGGCTCAGTCACTTGGGGCCCAGAGAGGGGAGAGGTCAGAATGGAACATTGTCTTCATATGTGAATGTGTCTTTACCTATTCTTAAACCATGTGAAGGGATGGCGTGATTAATGGGGAACCAATTACTTGTCTCCACAATGTCTGTGCGCAAGTCACTCCCCTCAGTGAGCTTGTCCAGGAGTGGGGTCAAGAGGGGGGTTTACTTGAGATGGGAGTATCTAGAGTTGACAATTGATATATGCCATTGGATGAGTTGCTGTTTTTGTACTATGAAGTACCAGGAATGAGATTAGAACCTCGTCTTAGGGACCAAACTGAATGATAATTTATAGCGAATGCTATCTGGCTATGGGATACTCCTCAAGTAAAAGTCCTTCTTTGTGAACAGTTCCTAGATATCTGTGGTTTGTCATGTCAAAGGGGGGTGGATCTTTGCTATTAAAAAAGATCTCAGTAGCCATTGTGTTGACACTCAACGGTTCATTAGAAATGGCGAATCTTTGAAAGTCAAGTGCTAATGCAGAGCTCTTATTATTAAAGATGTAGTTTAAGTATAACTCTGACTGGTGTGTGAAGTTTGTCTCTCCTCATTTGGTAATACAGAAAATTAGCCACCACAGTGTTTACAGATCAATACAGTATTGTTGTAGCCATGCCTTTTACTCTGCTACAATACTGTTATACATGCCAATACCATACAGGTGTAAGAAAATACTGTTACTGTAGAATATAATAGTCATAACCCTCTGATCCAAATAATTATGCATAGGTAGTGTTCCTTCTTAGTTTCAATGAACGTTGTAACTGAGGCTGACCAATACATTTGCTGTGAAGTCAACTGCCTTTTGATATTAATTTGTGTCACAATATTACAATTCACTTGGAACACAATAGACATTGAGCTTTGATGAAGCTTGGCAATGATTTATTTGGCTTATGAGAGTGTCCTGTGCTGCCTTTCTCCATAACGTTTTTTGTTTGTTTACAGCACAGCCACATTCAAATGGTAGCCTGCTGACCAAACACACCACAGTCTTTGTAACGTTGCCTGCCACCCATTTGAAAGTGTGTGACCACAACGTATTACTCAAAGGAAATGTTTGTAGCTCCATCTCACTGGCTTCTTGAAAGTAGAATTTATTATGATTGTTTAATTATAATAGTGAATATGATTGTTCATTCAAATGTCATAACTCCAAGCATTATTTTGAACCTCTTTTGATTGGCGAGAGACTATCACTGGTATCCTTTGTGTTAAAGCCCTCAACTTCATAGCTACATTAAGCATAATATAACACTTATATTAAGCCTATATGTTTAATAATGTATACATTAGTCAATGACTGCATTAAGCAGTGCATGTTACCAAATGCTTTATTATTCTGAACAAAAATATAAATGCAATCTCAACAATTTTACTGAGTAACTGTTTATGAAAGGAAATCAGTAAATTAAACAAAAAATGTATTAGGCCCTAATCTATGGATTTCACATGACTGGGCAGGGTGCAGCCATGGGTGGGCCTAGCTCCCAAGTGGGTGGGCCTATGCCCTCCCTGGCCCACACATGGACCAGTCATATGGAGGTCCGAGGCTGGTGTGGTTTACACTTCTTCTACGTTTGTGAGGCCTTTCGGACGCACTGCCAAATTCTCTAAAATGACGTTGGAGGCAGCTTATGGTTGAGAAATTAACATTCAATTCTCTGGCAACAGCTTTGGTGGACATTCCTGCAATGCATGCACATTGCACACTCCCTCAAATCTGGACACATCTGTGGCATTGTGTTGTGTGTCAAAAATGCACATGTTAGTGTGACCTTTTATTGTCCCCAGCACAAGGTGCACCAGTGTAATGATCATGCTGTTTAATCAACTTCTTGATATGTCACACCTGTCATGTGGATGGATTCTCTTGGCAAATGCTCACTAAGATGGATGTAAACAAATGTGTGCACAAAATTTGTGTGTATGGAACATTTCTGGGATCTTTTATTTCAGCTCAAACATGAGACCTAGACTTTACATGTTGCGTTTCTATTTTTGTTCAGTATAGATCAGATGTTTAATGATGACTTGCTGTGGCAAAAGCCAATTTCACTTTTAGACATGTCTGATGCAAGAGCCTTCATTTATCACAGCTGTATATGTGAATGACACATTTTTTAAATTTTATTTTTATTTTTTACCTTTATTTAACCAGGCAAGTCAGTTAAGAACATATTCTTATTTGACGGCCTGGGAACAGTGGGTTAACTGCCTGTTCAGGGGCAGAACGAAAGATTTGTACCTTGTCAGCTCGGGGGTTTGAACTCGCAACCTTACGGTTACTAGTCCAACACTCTAACCACTAGGCTACGCTGCCGCCCCAATACATAAGGAAGTAATAGCTGTGTGTAGGCTATTCTTACATTAAACAATGTCAGGTAGAGAGAGCTGGGTAAGAGAACCCCCCCCCCATTTGTATTTATTTATTTAACCTTTACTTAACTAGTCAGTTAATAACAAATTCTTATTAACAATGACAGCCTACCCCGACCAAACCCTCCCCTAACCTGGACGACGCTGGGCCAATTGTGCGCCACCCTATGGGACTCTTGATCACGGCCGGTTGTGATATAGCCCAGAATCTAACCAGGGTCTGTATATAGCCCAGAATCGAATACAGTGCCTTAGTCTGCTGCGCCACTCGGGAGCTCGATGTGGTCCAACCTAACCGTAAATTATTACGTTGGATTAGAGCAGATAGCTTGGATTATTATTATAAACATACAATCTTCACTGTTTATGATTCAATAATTAATGTTAAACTGTGTTTCTGGAGGATATATAACGGGTCACAGATTTTAGATTTATTATAATGTTCTGGTGGTCTCATTCATGTGCAGATAATACACTTTGACCCCATTTCAATTTGTCAAGAACAAGATCCTAACCCTGAGTCCTTTTTTCCCAATGTGCTTTGAGAATGAGAAAGAATGTGAGGAATCAAGGAAAGATGAATAAGAAAAAGGCTTTGTATGGTCTGTCCTTGAGGGAGGAGATAAGAGGCTCTGTGTTGGCCTTTGAACTACAAAGCATCAATAACAAGTTTCTCTGACCGCTAATTGACAATTCTGCTTTGAAGAACCAACAGTTCTTTTTGCTATTTATGGGCCTGCTTTGAGTCCATGTATGTGTGATCTGTGATGTGGTCCTTATTGCTTACATCCGATGTCACAACCTTTTCTGTATCCTGTTGCTTTGTCCCCCATTCTATTTGCATACCAAGCCTTTAATAAGCCCAGCAGCTGCCCTTTCTTCAATTTGAATCCTAATGATCACTTTCAAAGGAAAGCGGCCCTATCTCAAGTGTAGGAAGAACCTGTCTAAGAAGAGCCTGTTGTCTGGCTCCCACTTCAGATGCCCTTCGAGCGGTGCCCTTCCCCGGCACTGGCCAAGATCACCTCCAAGTTGTGTCTGGATTTCTACAAGGACAGGGAGAGAAATGTATCTGAAGGAATAAGGTAAGAGTCTCCAGGCTAAGGGGTATGATTACTGGTCTGGTCAGTTGTCTAATGCTTTGGGTCGATAGAGCAGAGAAAATGACAATAATACATGCAATAGTTTTTCTTTTTCCTAAAGGGACACACGATTGGGTAAAAAAAAAATTGAGCTAGCAAAGAGGGTCGATAGCAGTTCAGTTTAAAGGCAATAACTTAAAATGCATTTAACCAGTTCCTTGTAGAGTTTCTTGAATATTGTGTAGTTGCTTGATAAATTAGACTAGGTTTCTTGTCCTGAAATGCTTTCAAAGATTATCAGTTATATGTTGAGGGCAAGTATTTGTGGTGCAGTTGTTAAAAGAATGGAAAACTCAGTAAATCAAGTGACGGAAATTATGAATCATGAATAATCTGTGATATTGATTCTAATAATTTTCTTAAATAAATAGAACTGTGGATGTTTTAGCACAGTTGGCAAATACACAAGGCTACATAACGACAAAAAAGATTTGAGTACAAACAAAAACAAAAAGCAATGTAAAAATGTCTAAATAGTTCATTCAACAATGATGCGCCAGTTATTGTTGACAATAGTTTTATTTGATTCAAGCCTGCCCTACATCCTTTCAGTAGCAATGGTGATATCCCTGTTGGAGGAGGATTAATATCAGAGGGGCTCTCATCTGGTTTTGACAGGGGCTCTCCAGTCTCACAAAATGTCTCTGTTAGAAGTCCTATGTTTGCTTTAGATCTTTGTTAGCTTTTGCCCTCAACTGTAGTGCACACTGCTTTAATTCACTTAAACAGGCTTTAGAAAATTGTCTTTATGATCAGATATGACACTTTACAACTTTGAGGGAGTTGAGTCAATGTCTTTGTATTGTATTTGTTCATGTTTTCTCTGCTTTCTTGCAGATTATTCTTGTGTTAACGCAACACCCTTTTAGCTGGACGACTGTAATACACCATGCATTGGCAAGTGCACCTGGTTACACTAATATATGAGGTTGCTTTGGGAAACATTTTTATTCTAATCTGGATTCCTTCCTAGCAAACTCTTTGTAGTTCATCAATGTAAACAGTATTAAAAGTGACAAGATTTACCCAACTGCCTTTCCAGCATCACAGTATTGAAAAACCTGGACAAAATCACCGGATTATTAATACATTCTTAGTTAACTAACAAAAACAAAAAGTTGAATAAAAAGACAATTAAAAACAACTAAATATGAATCCAATTTTCAAAATGTACAGGAGCCATGAAGTTAATCTTCCAGCGGCTCTGGGGCATCATCCAACTGGGTGCTACACATTAGTAGTGTAGAGGAGTAGTTAGCCAGCTAGCTATGGAGTCCATAAGGAGAGGCTGAGGACAATGAGGTGTGCAAAAGGTTCTGATTGACTCTGATATGACCACTGACCTCCCTCGCTGTAACCAAGACGCTCCCCCCTCCCACCACCACTTGGATCGTTCTACTTCCGTTCTTGCCTCAACTCCCTGACTTTTACATTTTCTTGAATCACATTTTATTAAATGAAATGTGGTTACTTGTATGTATTACTGCAATTTAGCTTTTAGCTGCCATAGTACACATGAAATTAAATAAACCATCATCATCATCATACATTAATTATGAGGCTGGTTCTAGTCAAACCCACCAATGCAACACTTCGGCTTGATTCAACAGGAGACGCTTGCAATGACCGAGACCCCGATCACAGTAACTCAAGAGGGCAGTCCCAACCAGACAAAGCCCCTGATATCATGCAGGATTGCTACTCTGGAACTGCCCTCCACTACCAAACATTAGTGCCAGAGCAGAGCACTAACAGCATGTCCCCTTCCACTTCTCTGCCACTGCCTACTCCGAATGGAGTCGCTCCACCAAGGAAATCTCCACCATTAAAAATGACACTTTCCCATCTGAGTAATCAAGAACTCCCACGCTTTTGTAGCCAGGTGGGTGGTACTCTTGAACTGCAGCGCGGAAGCCCACTCATGGCCGAGTGGCATGGGACCACGGTGGAACGTCCTAATGACGACTGTGGCTCTGTTTGCTATTCTCCTAGTACAAAACATGGTTCAGGGGTGGCAGTTTTCCAGCCACGATCAAAGCAGGGCTTCCTGAAGGACTACCTCTCCACATTTTCTAAGGGAACTCCTCCTTCTCTGCAGTATACCCACTCCTATCCTCAGAACACCCTGGCCTCATCGTCATCCCAGTTTTTCACGCAGAAACCAAATCAAGCCGATCCCTCAACAGAGACCATTGATCACCAGCAGGATAATTTAAAATCCCGATGCAGAGGAAAATACTGGCTGAAGGAGTATAGTCAATGGCAGCAGACCCATAATCATTTCAAGCTTAAAGCGCATAATCTACCACCAGTATTGACTTCTGAAAAACCAGAACCTTCGTTCAATATACCTATGAAAGGCAATGAGTCAAGTGAAGTTAGGCAGCTCTTGGTTTTGTCTCAACCTCAGGACCAGCAGCAACCTCCCATAAAAACGCAACACCAATGGATGTTAAGGAATGGTTTACCTAGCTGCTGTGTGAATGAGGGTGGAGTACATTGTGGGAGCCAACAACCTTCCTTACACCAGCATCTACATCAAGACCCTGAATGGCAGCATTGTTGTGATCATTTTAGCACCCTAAAATGCCATCAGTCTTCTCTTTACCCATCCAGCAGCCCACGAGTGAATAATTCATCAGCGGCTACTAGCAACAAAAGCAGTGTTCACTCCTCTTCCAGTTGCCATCGGTGGACTGAGAACCATAGTCTAGTGGAGAAAAGGCAACGACAAAGAGAGCAGAAGGTACATCCTCATACCAAAAAGGTTGGCCATGTTGGATCGATGCCTTCCCTGTCCAAGAGCAGTGGCCCACTCCTTCCCGACACAGTTGTGACCAGCGCTAAATACAGTGGGGATGTTGGAAGACCCCCGAGCAGCCTTGGAGCTTCGCCACCAAACCTTTCAGAGCTGGACTCAGAGAGGCAAGAGCCCCTTCAGACACTCCAAAGGTCTGTCTTGGAGGAGGTGTTCTCGAAAGGCTTCAGCGAGAACAACAGTAAGGCGAACAGTGAAGGAGGAAGCAACACGCCACAGAAGAGGACCAAGGACATTGGCTATAGATTGAGCCAGCGTAAGGCACTCTTTGGAAAGCGCAAACAGTTGAGCGACTATGCCTTGATCTTTGGGATGCTTGGGATCGTCATCATGGTGATGGAGACGGAATTGTCCTGGGGGGTTTACACTAAGGTAAGAAATGTCTCTATTGTAGTGGATTGACCTCAGATAATGTAAGCTAGCATTGGTAAGACAAGACTGATTCAAAATACATCTTAATTGTCTGTCTTCTCTGCAGGAATCCTCATACTCATTCTCTCTGAAATGCCTTATCAGCCTTTCAACTGCTATATTGCTCGGACTAATCGTGATGTACCATGCACGGGGAATACAGGTGATATGCATCCCCATCTCGACAATAATATTATAGTTTTCCCCCTTGCTCTTACAGTGCCTTGCGAAAGTATTCGGCCCCCTTGAACTTTGCGACCTTTTGCCACATTTCAGGCTTCAAACATAAAGATATAAAACTGTATTTTTTTTGTGAAGAATCAACAACAAGTGGGACACAATCATGAAGTGGAACTACATTTATTGGATATTTAAAACTTTTTTAACAAATCAAAAACTGAAAAATTGGGCGTGCAAAATTATTCAGCCCCCTTAAGTTAATACTTTGTAGCACCACCTTTTGCTGCGATTTCAGCTGTAAGTCGCTTGGGGTATGTCTCTATCAGTTTTGCACATCGAGAGACTGACATTTTTTCCCATTCCTCCTTGCAAAACAGCTCGAGCTCAGTGAGGTTGGATGGAGAGCATTTGTGAACAGCAGTTTTCAGTTCTTTCCACAGATTCTCGATTGGATTCAGGTCTGGACTTTGACTTGGCCATTCTAACACCTGGATAGGTTTATTTTTGAACCATTCCATTGTAGATTTTGCTTTATGTTTTGGATCATTGTCTTGTTGGAAGACAAATCTCCGTCCCAGTCTCAGGTCTTTTGCAGACTCCATCAGGTTTTCTTCCAGAATGGTCCTGTATTTGGCTCCATCCATCTTCCCATCAATTTGAACCATCTTCCCTGTCCCTGCTGAAGAAAAGCAGGCCCAAACCATGATGCTGCCACCACCATGTTTGTCAGTGGGGATGGTGTGTTCAGGGTGATGAGCTGTGTTGCTTTTACGCCAAACATAACGTTTTGCATTGTTGCCAAAAAGTTCAATTTTGGTTTCATCTGACCAGAGCACCTTGTTCCACATGTTTGGTGTGTCTCCCAGGTGGCTTGTGGCAAACTTTAAACGACACTTTTTATGGATATCTTTAAGAAATGGATTTCTTCTTGCCACTCTTCCATAAAGGCCAGATTTGTGCAATATACGACTGATTGTTGTCCTATTGTCACGCCTTGGTCATTGTATTGTGTGTTTTCATTATATATTTGGTCAGGAAAGGTGTGACATGGGTTTATTTTGTGGTATTTCGTGTTGGGGTTTTGTAGTTATTGGGATTGCAGCTGAGTAGGGGTGTTGCATAGGCTTGGCTGCCTGACGCGGTTCTCAATCAGAGTCAGGTGATTCTCGTTGTCTCTGATTGGGAACCGTATTTAGGTAGCCGGGGTTCACTGTGTATTTCGTGGGTGATTGTTCCTGTCTCTGTGTACTTTCACCAGATAGGCTGTATTAGGTTTCACGTTCCGTTTTGTTGTTTTGTATTTGTATCAGTTATTTCATGTACCGCGATTCATTCATTAAAGACATGAGTAACCACCACGCTGCATTTCGGTCCGACTCTCTTTCTACAAACGAAGAACGCCGTTACAGAATCACCCACCACACACGGACCGAGTGGCGTGGTTACAGGCAGCGACAGCAGGAGCAGCGAACGGAGGCACTTACGAGAGCTGAGAGACGCTCATGGACAGCAGATGTATGGAGTATACGACGTGGGAAGAAATAGACAGGTGGGCGGTCGACCCAGAGAGAGTGCCGGCGCCCGCCTGGGATTCGCTGGAGCAGTGCGAAGAGGGCTATAGGAGAATGGAGTCGAAGAGAAAAATACGGTTGGCAAGGAAGCCCGAAAAGCAGCCCCAAAACTGTATTGGGGCGGGGGCTCAGAGGGAGAGTGGCTGAGTCAGGAGTCAGACCTGAGCCAACTCTCCCTGTTAATGGTGAGGAGCAGCGATCAAAGGACTTCTGGACTTGGGAGGAGATATTAGACGGAAAAGGACTCTGGGCTCAGCCTGGAGAATATCGCCGTCCCAAGGAAGAACTGGAGGCGAAAAAAGCAGAGAGGCGCTGGTATGAGGAGGCAGCACGGCGACGCGGATGGAAGCCTGAGAGTCAGCCCCAAAAAATTATTGGGGGGCGGCTTACAGGGAGTATGGCTATGCCAGGTAGGAGACCTGCGCAAACTCCCTGTGCTTACCGGGGGGCTAGAGAGACCGGGCAGGCACCGTGTTATGCTATGGAGCGCACGGTGTGGGTGCATAGCCCGGTGCGGTTCATACCAGCCCTTCGTATTGGCCGGGCTGGAGTGGGCATCGAGCCAGGTAAGGTTGGGCAGGCTCGGTGCTCAAGAGCTCCAGTGCGCCTGCACGGTCCGGTCTATCCAGAGCCACCTCCGCACACTAGTCCTCCGGTAGCGGCTCCCCGCACCAGGCTTCCTGTGCGTGTCCTCGATCCAGTATCACCAGCGCCAGCACCACGCATCAGGCCTACAGTGCGCCTCGCCTCTCCTGTGCTGTCGGAGTCTCCCGCCTGTTCAGCACTATCAGAGCCTTCCTACTCTACAGCGCTGCTGGAGTCTCCTGTCTGTTCAGCGCTATCAGAGCCTTCCTCCTCTACAGCGCTGCCGGAGCCTCCTGTCTGTATGAAGCAGCCAGAGCTGTCAGTCTGCATGAAGCAGCCAGAGCTGTCAGTCTGCAAGGAGCTGTCAGTCTGCAAGGAGCTGTCAGCCTGCATGGAGCAGCCAGAGCTGTCAGTCTGCAAGGAGCTGTCAGTCTGCAAGGAGCTGTCAGTCTGCAAGGAGCTGTCAGTCTGCAAGGAGCTGTCAGTCTGCAAGGAGCTGCCAGTCTGCAGGGAGCTGCCAGTCTGCAAGGAGCTGCCAGTCTGCAAGGTGCTGCCAGTCTGCATGGAGCAGCCAGAGCTGTCAGTCTGCATAGAGCAGCTAGATCCGCCAGTCAGCCATGATCTTCTAGATCTGCCAGTCAACCAGATTCTTCCAGATCTGCCAGTCAACCAGTCTCTTCCAGATCTGCCAGTCAACCAGAATCTTCCAGATCTGCTAGTCAACCAGAATCTTCCAGATCCGCCAGCCAGCCAGGATCTACCGGAGCCTACTGCCTGACTGAGCTTCCTCTCAGTACTGGGCTTCCTCTCAGTACTGGGCTTCATCTCAGTACTGGGCTTCCTCTCAGTTCCGGGCTGCCTCTCAGTCCCGAGCTGCCCCTCAGTCCCGAGCTGCCTCTCAGTCCCGAGCTGCCCCTCAGTCCCGAGGGTCCCCTCAGTCCCGAGCTGCCTCAGTCCCGAGCTGCCCCTCAGTCCCGAGCTGCCCCTCAGTCCCGAGCTTCCCCTCAGTCCCGAGCTTCCCCTCAGTCCCGAGCTGCCTCAGTCCCGAGCTGCCCCTCAGTCCCGAGCTGCCCCTCAGTCACGAGCTGCTCCTCAGTTCAGTGGGGTTCTGGGTGACGACTATTAGGCCATGGTCGGTGGCGAGGGTGGATTATCCCAGGACGCGAAGGGGAGGAACTATGACATTAATGGAGTGGGGTCCGCCACCATGGACAGACGCCCAACCGGACCCTCCCTATGGTTTTGAGGTGGGGGGTGGGGGGGGGTCTGTCACGCCTTGGTCATTGTATTATGTGTTTTCGTTATATATTTGGTCAGGCCAGGGTGTGACATGGGTTTATTTTGTGGTATTTCGTGTTGGGGTTTTGTAGTTATTGGGATTGCGGCTGAGTAGGGGTGTTGCATAGGCTTGGCTGCCTGAGGCTGTTCTCAATCAGAGTCAGGTGATTCTCGTTGTCTCTGATTGAGAACCGTATTTAGGTAGCCGGGGTTCACTGTGTATTTCGTGGGTGATTGTTCCTGTCTCTGTGTACTTTCACCAGATAGGCTGTGTTAGGTTTCACGTTCGTGTACTGCCGTTACACCTATGGACAGAGTCTCCCACCTCAACGTCAACAAAACTAAGGGGAGATGATTGTGGACTTCAGGAAACAGCAGAGGGAACACCCCCCTATCCACATCGATGGAACAGTAGTGGAGAGGGTAGCTAGTTTTTAAGTTCCTCGGCATACACATCACAGACAAACTGAATTGGTCCACGACAGCGTCGTGAAGAAGCGCAGCAGCGCCTATTCAACCTCAGGAGGCTGAAAAATTCGGCTTGTCACCAAAAGCACTCAAAGATGCACAATCACCAGATAGGCTGTGTTAGGTTTCACGTTCCGTTTTGTTGTTTTGTATTTGTATCAGTTATTCCATGTACCGCGATTCATTCATTAAAGACATGAGTAACCACCACGCTGCATTTCGGTCCGACTCTCTTTCTACAAACGAAGAACGCCGTTACACCTATGGACAGAGTCTCCCACCTCAGCTGTTGATCTCTGCAGTTCATCCAGAGTGATCATGGGCCTCTTGGCTGCATCTCTGATCAGTCTTCTCCTTGTATGAGTTGAAAGTTTAGAGGGACGGCCAGGTCTTGGTAGATTTGCAGTGGTCTGATACTCCTTCCATTTCAATATTATCGCTTGCACAGTGCTCCTTGGGATGTTTAAAGCTTGGGAAATCTTTTTGTATCCAAATCCAGCTTTAAACTGCTTTTAACGGACCTCTGAGACTATCACAGTGCAGGTGCATTTATACGGAGACTTGATTACACACAGGTGGATTGCATTTATCATCATTAGTCATTTAGGTCAACATTGGATCATTCAGAGATCCTCACTGAACTTCTGGAGAGAGTTTGCTGCACTGAAAGTAAAAGGGCTGAATAATTTTGCACGCCCAATTTTTCAGTTTTTGATTTGTTAAAAAGTTTGAAATATCCAATAAATGTAGTTACACTTCATGATTGTGTCCCACTTGTTGTTGATTCTTCACAAAAAAATACAGTTTTATATCTTTATGTTTGAAGCCTGAAATGTGGCAAAAGGTCGCAAAGTTCAAGGGGGCCAAATACTTTCGCAAGGCACTGTATTTCCCATTGAATAAATCCCCTTGTTCGCCCTACTCTCCTTACACCTACACACACAGCTCTTCATGGTGGATAATGCAGCTGATGACTGGAGGATTGCCATGACTTATGAGCGGATCTTCCTAGTTCTGCTGGAGCTGCTGGTCTGTGCCATCCACCCCATCCCGGGCCAGTATGTCTTCACCTGGACGGCCCGGCTGGCCTTCACCTACATGCCCTCAGTAACTGATGCTGACGTGGACATCGTCCTCTCCATCCCCATGTTCCTCAGGCTCTACCTGATCAGTCGCGTCATGCTGCTGCACAGCAAGCTTTTCACAGACGCCTCGTCGCGCAGCATCGGCGCAATCAACAAGATCAACTTCAACACGCGCTTCGTCATCAAGACTCTCATGACCATCTGCCCTGGCACCGTGCTGCTGGTCTTCAGTGTCTCCTGTTGGATCAGCGCCTCATGGACAGTGCGCATCTGTGAGAGGTACAGGCCCCGCCCCCAACACAGTAGGCTGTTCCACCAGCACTGTATCATTTGTACCCAGTACATTTCACACTGAAAAAGATCCGTATTTGAGATCATGAGAGATTACAGCCTCAAGTTTGATTATGGCTCTACTTTCTTTTTCTGCTTGATATAGGTCATACATTTCTTTATGTTTAATTATATAAGATGTTAATACACTGTAGGAAAAACCCACTGAGCACAGACATAAATTCAATGTCTAGTTTGGATTGACATTTGGTTGTTATCAATTAACCAGGAATTTATCATGAAATCAACAACAAGAAAAACGTCACACTGTCATTGGATTTCGGGATTAAGTTGGGTGGAAAAAAGACAAAATTCCATTACGTCAGTGACTTTTTGCCAGTCCAATCAGTTTTCCACGTTGATTTTACATCATCACACAGAGGTGGGGGTGGAAGCAACATTGATTCAACCAGTTTTTACCCAGTGGGTAGATGTGTTTATTACAACAGGTATATTTCTTGTTCCTCCAGATATCATGACACACAGGAAGTGACCAGTAACTTCCTTGGGGCCATGTGGCTCATCTCCGTCACCTTTCTCTCCATTGGTTATGGAGACATGGTCCCTCACACTTACTGTGGAAAGGGTGTCTGTCTGCTGACTGGAATCATGGTATGTTTCCAACACATTCCCCATTGACAAGTGCCAAAAGAGATCTTTGACATTCACAATGAGGTAGCTCTAGTGCAGGGTTATTTTATTGATATTTTTATTGTTGGACAAAAGACTAAAAACACCATAAAATTAGCTCCAATTGACTTTCATTTTGGAAGTCTGTTCCAAAGTAATAAAAAAAAAAAAAAGTCATATACACGTGTTTAGCTCCAATAGTGCAGTAATATCTAAAAATACACACAATCAAAAGTAAAGGAATTACGAATATATCAATATTTGAACGAGCAATGTCAGAGCGGCATAGACTAAGATACAGTAGAGTAGGATAGGATACAGTATACATATGAGATGAGTAATGCAAAATATGTAAACATTATTGTGTGGCGAGTGTTCCATTATTACAGTGGTCAGTGATTTCAAGTCTATGTATATAGGCCAGCAGTCTCTAATGTGCTAGTGATGGCAATTTAACAGTCTGAGATTGAAAAACAGCTTCTGTCTCTCGGTCCCAGCTTTGATGCACCTGTACTGACCTCACCTTCTGGATGATAGCGGGGTGATCAGTCAGTGGCTAGAGTGGTTGTTGTCCTTGATGATCCTGTGACATCGGGTGCTATAGGTGTCCTGTAAGGCAGGTAGCTTGCCCCCGGGGATACGTTGGGGAGACCGCATCACCCTCTGGAGAACCCTGCGGTTGCGGGTGGTGCAGTTGGCCTACCACTCGGTACTGCAGCCCGACAGGATGCTCTCAATTGTGCATCTGTAAATGTTTGTGAGGATTTTAGGTGCCAAAGAAATGTCTTCAGCCTCCTGAGTTTGAAGAGCGGCTGTTGCACCTTCTTCACCACACTGTCTGTGTGGGTGGACCATTTCAGTTTGTCAGTGTTGTGGAAGCTTTCCACCTTCTTCACCGCTGTCCCATCAATATGGATAGCGGGGGTGCTCCATCTGCTATTTCCTGAAGTCCACGATCAGCTCCTTAGTTTTGTTGACTAATTTGTCAGACCCATGGTATATGGTCTGATATATCATGTCTGTCAGCTAATCTGCTTTTAGTTTATGATATTGAATAAATCACATATAACGACTCTTGAAAGTATTAGTGCCTGTGTCTTTCTCTCCAGGGGGCCGGCTGCACTGCCATGGTGGTTGCTGTAATTACGAGGAGGTCAGAGTTGACCAGAGCTGAAAAGCACGTTCACAACTTCATGATGGACTCTCAGCTATACAAACGAGTAAGTGGACATTAGAGGTCTTCATGGCTATAAAAAGTTGTGCCTGACCTGAACCCGTGGATTATTTCATTTGAGTAATTTTAACCCCTTTTTCTCCCCAATTTCATGATATCCAATTGCGATCTTGTCTCATTGCTGCAACTCCTCAATGGGCTCGGTAGAAAACATCAGTTGAACAGTGTTTCCCCCAAAACATGACCGACCAAGCCACGCTTCTTAACACCTGCTCGCTTAACCCAGAAGCACCAATGTATTGGAGGAAACACTGTTCAACTGATGACAGAAGTCAGATTGCAGGCACCCGGCCCGCCACAAGAAGTCGCTAGAAAACGATGAGCCAAGTAAAGCCCCCCCGGCCAAACCCTCCCTTAACCCGGACGACGCTGGGCCAATTGTGCCTCGCCCTATCGGTCTCCCAGTCATGGCTGGTTGTGACACTGCCTGGGATCAAATTCCAGGCTGTAGTGATGCGGCAACACTGCGATGCAGTGCCTTAGACCACTGCGGCACTCAGGATGCGGACCTGTGGATTTACTACCCAAACCTGATACATACCTGATCATATAAAACATATAAAAAAAGATAAGGCCCCCAATCAGCAACCCAATAAGTAAAATGTTGTTGAAAAGGTGTATTTTTCTAATGTTGAAAGTATGTTCATTTTCAGTTCTAAGGGCAAGTTTAAAGGCCCAGTGCAGTCAACAATGTGATTTTCCTGTGTTTTATATATATTTTCACACTATGATGTTGAAATAATACTGGGAAATTGTGAAAATGATAATGCCCTTTTAGTATAAGAGCTGTTTGAAAATAAGGCCTGAAATTTCAGTCTGTTTTAGATGAAGTTTTGGCCTAAATATATAATAATAATCATTCTATTAAATTTAAGTTACTATCCAATTAGTAGAAGGCTTTCGAAGTAGTCCCTTTTCTTCTTCTACTATTTCTATGAGTTGGCAAACAAACTGAAAGGGTGCACACTGCCACCCGGAGTGTGCTGTTTGAACAGGTATAAAGCCAAGGTTGGTGATTTTCTTCCACCTGCAGTTATGGAATGTTTCCTCACAAGTATAATTAATTGGCTGATCTCTCCCTGTGACCTGGATGGACTTATTTAGTCATCCATTAACCCTTTGGAAGCCCCACTCAGTTGCCTACTTCAAAATGGTGAAAGTCCTTTATGGCCATGCTATCAGGCTTTTGGGAATTAGTGTCTATCTATCTCTATGGGCAAGTCAGACTCCACTGCTAGGGCAGTCCATTATGACAGTCTGCCATGTCAGCCAGTCTGTCTTGTCTCTGTTTCCTGGAATGTTCCCAAAGGTGAAAAACACAGCTGCCAATGTACTCAGGGAGACATGGCTGATCTACAAACACACAAAATTAATCAAGAAGATCGATCACGCCAGGGTACGCAAACATCAGCGGAAATTCCTGCAAGCCATTCACCAGTAAGTAGTGTGCCTTTTCAAACCGTTGTTAAATAAAGATTTGTTTATTTGTGTGTATGTTACACTGCCTAAGTTAACCCTTCCCTTTTCCCTCCATAACTCTCTCCCTCTCCCACTTCATCTAGATTGCGCAGAGTCAAAATGGAACAGAGGAAACTCATCGACCAGGCTAATACACTTGTGGATCTAGCCAAGGTGACTAAGCACCTTCATCATCTCTAATTTATATATTTTTTTCTAAACACTGATTATGAAAGTTTGACACTGTTTTTGCTCCACAGACTCAGAACATGATGCATGATCTGGTGTCTGATCTGCAGTGGCGCAGCAAGGAGCTGGATAGGAGGATCGGTAGTCTGGACGACAAACTGGACTCCATCCTAGTCAGTCTGCAGACCCTACCCAGCCTGGTCTCCCAGGCCGTCACACAGCAGCACAGGGACTTTCTGGATGGCTTAGCCCCCCGTGTTCAGACAGCCTCCGAGGACAATTGGGTTCCCGCCAGGCGCAAACGTTCCCCCTACACTGCACCACAGACCATATCTTACAGCTGATAGGCTGCCAGTGCCATCTCCACTGTTGTGACCTCAAATTATGTATTTATTTGATATTGTATTTGATACTAGCCAGGGACATTCTAGCCTCTGTATGAATTTGAGATTGGTTCGATCTCTCCAGCACCATCCCGCAGCTGTTTACCATAACAATTAACAGCGTGGCCGATTTGAAGGTTTTCAGAATCCCAAATTCCTGCTTGTGTACCTGGGTCATTCTTGAATTGCGGTGGAATTTGGGTATGGCATTTTGGAAAACAATTTACTTAATTTTAGGTGATTTTTTATTTAATGTGTGTTATATCTTTTGTGTGTTATATCTTTTGTAACACCAATGACACCAAATGATCAATGGA
The DNA here is from genome assembly GCF_021184085.1 of Oncorhynchus gorbuscha. Taxonomy (NCBI): domain Eukaryota; kingdom Metazoa; phylum Chordata; class Actinopteri; order Salmoniformes; family Salmonidae; genus Oncorhynchus; species Oncorhynchus gorbuscha. The sequence continues at coordinate 18,859,243 of NC_060174.1, forward strand.
ATTCTCATGTCATACTAAAGTGTGATGAGCTAATAACTGTATTTAACCCCCTAAAGTCTAATTAGTATAGTAAAAACATCCTAATAAAAAATCTGTCAGTTTAAGCTAGAGATATGTTTTTGCATTGGATGCGGCTCAATCCACCTCATCCGCCTATGTGGCAATTCCGCATCTGCGGTGAAAGGTGACAGAGCAAGGGAGGTGTTTGTCAGACCATGAGACGTCCCAAAAATTGGTGTTCTCCGTTTTGCTCTACAAGCATCTTGGGACTTGTCTGAAGTCGATATACAGTCGATCTGCCAACGTCTGTCTGTAGCGTCCAAACAGTTTGGGCTACACACTAATATGACTCCTCTGTGGAAACGAACACGTTTTGCTCTAGGACACCCACAGGCCTCACAAAACTTGTCTGAAGATCCCCCGGTACCAGTTGAAATAATGAATGGAAATACAGTTTGTACACACCTACTCTTTCAGGGGTTTTTCTTTATTTTTACTATTTTATACAATGTAGAATAACAGTGAAAACATCAAAACTATGAAATAACACATATGGAATCATGTAAACAAATCAAAACATATTTTATACTTGAGATTCTTCAAAGTAACCACCTTTTGCCTTGATGACAACTTTATTCTTTCAACCAGCTTCACCTGGAATGCTTTTCCAACAGTCGGCGTTCCCACATATACTCAGCACTTGTTGGCTGCTTTTCCTTCACACCGCAGTGCAAATAATCTCAATTGGGTTTAGGTCAGGTGATTGGAGGCCAGGTCATCTGAAGCAGCACTCCATCACTCTCCTTTTTGGTCAAATAGCCCTTACACAGCCTGGAGGTGTGTTGGGTCCTTGGTCAGCTCTCCCGCTATCTCTCTCAGAATGACCTTCTTGATCCAAATCAGTCAGGTTTCAAGACTAGTCATTCAACTGAGACTGCTCTTCTCTGTATCACGGAGGCGCTCCGCACCGCTAAAGCTAACTCTCTCTCCTCTGCTCTCATCCTTCTAGACCTATCGGCTGCCTTCGATACTGTGAACCATCAGATCCTCCTCTCCACCCTCTCCGAGTTGGGCATCTCCGGCGCGGCCCACGCTTGGATTGCGTCCTACCTGACAGGTCGCTCCTACCAGGTGGCGTGGCGAGAATCTGTCTCCTCACCACGCGCTCTCACCACTGGTGTCCCCCAGGGCTCTGTTCTAGGCCCTCTCCTATTCTCGCTATACACCAAGTCACTTGGCTCTGTCATAACCTCACATGGTCTCTCCTATCATTGCTATGCAGACGACACACAATTAATCTTCTCCTTTCCCCCTTCTGATGACCAGGTGGCGAATCGCATCTCTGCATGTCTGGCAGACATATCAGTGTGGATGACGGATCACCACCTCAAGCTGAACTTCGGCAAGACGGAGCTGCTCTTCCTCCCGGGGAAGGACTGCCCGTTCCATGATCTCGCCATCACGGTTGACAACTCCATTGTGTCCTCCTCCCAGAGCGCTAAGAACCTTGGCGTGATCCTGGACAACAAACTGTCGTTCTCAACTAACATCAAGGCGGTGGCCCGTTCCTGTAGGTTCATGCTCTACAACATCCGCAGAGTACGACCCTGCCTCACACAGGAAGCGGCGCAGGTCCTAATCCAGGCACTTGTCATCTCCCGTCTGGATTACTGCAACTCGCTGTTGGCTGGGCTCCCTGCCTGTGCCATTAAACCCCTACAACTCATCCAGAACGCCGCAGCCCGTCTAGTGTTCAACCTTCCCAAGTTCTCTCACGTCACCCCGCTCCTCCGCTCTCTCCACTGGCTTCCAGTTGAAGCTCGCATCCGCTACAAGACCATGGTGCTTGCCTACGGAGCTGTGAGGGGAACGGCACCTCAGTACCTCCAGGCTCTGATCAGGCCCTACACCCAAATAAGGGCACTGCGTTCATCCACCTCTGGCCTGCTCGCCTCCCTACCACTGAGGAAGTACAGTTCCCGCTCAGCTCAGTCAAAACTGTTCGCTGCTCTGGCTCCCCAATGGTGGAACAAACTCCCTCACGACGCCAGGACAGCGGAGTCAATCACCACCTTCCGGAGACACCTGAAACCCCACCTCTTTAAGGAATACCTAGGATAGGATAAAGTAATCCTTCTCACCCCCCTCCCCCCCTTAAAATATTTAGATGCACTATTGTAAAGTGGTTGTTCCACTGGATGTCATAAGGTGAATGCACCAATTTGTAAGTCGCTCTGGATAAGAGCATCTGCTAAATGACTTAAATGTAAATGTAAATGGGTCATTGTCCAGTTGAAAAACAAATAAAAACCCTGGAATGAGTAGGTGTCTCCAAACTTGACTGGTGCTATATATTTGGAGACTGTTTACTGCCAAAAATAAGGGGGGTTAAATATGTGTTCCCTGATCTCAGATATAGGACAGACACTTCACATCAAACTTCCTTTAAGGCAAGGTTTCAATCAGATTAGTGGTAACAGTGTTAGCCAACAAACGCATAGCTTTTCATTGCCTTTGTTTAGATCATATCGGTGGTGTAACTGCGTCAGAGACGGTAAAGAAAGCGAGATACCCCACGCCCCCATTTTTTCAGGTCGGGTCGCCACTATGGTCTACCTATTGGTCCCGGGAAGGGGGTGCCAGGGCTGGCATTAACGACATTTATTGGATATTTCAAACTTTTTTAACAAATCAAAAACTGAAAAATTGGGCGTGCAAAATTATTCAGCCCCCTTATGTTAATACTTTGTCGCGCCACCTTTTGCTGCGATTACAGCTGTAAGTCGCTTGGGGTATGTCTCTATCAGTTTTGCACATCGAGAGATATCCAATAAATGTCGTTCCACTTCATGATTGTGTCCCACTTGTTGATTCTTCACAAAAAAATACAGTTTTATATCTTTATGTTTGAAGCCTGAAATGTGGCAAAAGGTCGCAAAGTTCAAGGGGGCCGAATACTTTCGCAAGGCACTGTATGCAGCATTTACGGTGAATGCTGTCTTCACTAAAGTGGGAACATTGAAATTTCAATTTCAGTCACCGATGATGCGGATTAAATAGAGCCCTACAATTCTGCTCTGTTTGTATGGGATGTGCTATTTTACAGAATTTTGACTACATGTTCTCAGCAACTAGGCTAAAATGAATAATATTGATAACATTTAAATATTTGTAGCTCCTGATGTGTTAAATGATTCACTTTTTATTACTAAATCAGACAATACTGCACCAGGGAATTTATGGAAATGTGTATTAATACCATAATCCCGCTTGTTTTATCAATGTTAAATCCATGCGAGATATGGTTCTGGGTGCAAACATTATAGTGTGCAACATGCTATGCTGAAGAGGTTCCCAACTTTGGGACAATGGCTTGAACAGGCAACTCGACAAGTTCATCAAATAGTACTACAGAGAAAGGTACTTTACACTGTACAAAAATATAAATGCAACAATTTCAAAGATTTTTCTGATGTAACAGTGTTGCTTCCGTCCCTCTCCTCGCCCCGACCTGGGCTTGAGCCAGGGTCCCTCTAAACACATCAACAACTGGCTCCCGCATCGTTACCTATCGCTCCACAAAATCCTCAGCCCTTGCAGAGCAAGGGAAACAACTACTTCAGGAGCGAGTGACATCACCGATTGACCCGATAACTAGCTAGCCATTTCACAGCGGTTACACAGAGTTACACAGTTAAGGAAATAAATTCATTAGGCCCTGATCTATGGATTTCACGACTGGGAATACATATATTCATCTGTTAGTTACAACTTTTTATTTTAAGTAGGGGCATGGGTCAGAAAACCAGTCAGTCTGGTGTGACCAACACAAAAAGTTCATCAGGCCGTTGATTGTGACCTCTTCAATGGAATTCTGTCCCACTCCTCTTCAATGGCTGTGCGAAGCTGCTGGATATTGGCGGGAACTGGAACACACTGTCTTACATGTTGATCCAGTGCATCCCAAACATGCTCAATGGGTGATATGTCTGGTGAGTATGCAGGCCATGGAAGAACTGGGACATATTCAGCTTCCAGGAATTATGTACAGGTCCGTGCATCACGGGGCCATGCATTATCATGTTGAACCATGAGGTGATGGTGGCGGATGAACGGCACGATAATGGGCCTCAGGATCTCATCACAGTATCTCTGTGTATTCAAATTGCCATCGATAAAATTCAATTGTGTTCGTAGCTTATACCTGCCCATACCATAACCCCAACACCACAGGGCACTCTGTTCACAATGTTGACATCAGCAAACCGCTCGTCCATAGGATGCCATACACGCTGTCTGTTGAAACCGGGATTTATCCATGAAGAGCACTTCTCCGGCATGCCAGTGGCCATTTGTCCACTGAAGTCGGTTACGAAGCCAAACTGCAGCCGGGTCAAGACCCTGGTGAGGATGGCGAGCTTCCCTGAGACTGTTTCTGACAGTTAGTTCAGAAATTCTTCGGTTGTGTAAACCCACAATTTCATCAGCTGTCCGGGTGACGTGTCTCAGATGATCCCGCAGGTGATGAAGCTGGATGTGGAGGTCCTGGGCTGGCGTGGTTACACATGTGTGGTTGTGAGGCCGTTGGGACATGCTGCCAAATTCTCTAAAACGACAGAGAAATGTACATTCAATTCTGTTGTAACAGCTCTGGTGGACATTCCTGCAGTCAGCATGCCAATTGCATGCACCCTAAAAACTTGCGACAATTGTGGTACTGTGTTGTGTGACAAAACTGCACATTTTAATGTGGCCTTTTACTGTCCCCAGCACAAGGTGCATCTGTGTAATGCGGTTTAATCTGCTTCTTGATATGCCACACCTGTCAGGTGGATGGATTATCTTGGTTTAGGAGAAATGCTCACTAACAGGGATGTAAACAAATGTGTTAACACAATTTGAGAGAAATAAGCTTTTTGTGTGTTTGCAAAATTGTATGGGATCATTTATTTAAGCTCATGAAACATGGAACCAACACTTTACTTTATATTTTTGTTCAGTATACTTTAACGTGAAAAAGTAGTCAAAAAAAATAGATGTTTATTTGACAACCACATTTATTGAATAGAAAACGAAAGAAAATTAGAAATACAATACTAAGTAAAGAAATACAAATAAATACAAATAAATTACAAGTACAAAAATGTGCTAAGTAATTTACGTTTACAAAAGTTTATTTTTATTTTTCAGAGAAGCCTTAGAGTTTGGGAGATTGCTTGTTGTGCTACCAAATCCAATCTACATACAATAGAACTGTAATAAAATGTTTACCAACAGGATTGTTTTTAATTCAGTTAATTACCTAACTTCATTGTATTTCTTGATTTGTTACAAATACACATTTCCCTGAGGAAACAATTCCACTGGAAGTTCAGACTCAGTGTCAGATATGTTCTAAATGCCTCTTAATGGTTTGTTTCAAACACTTAAATAAAAAGCAGGTGATTAGAGATGTCAACAGGTGGTATAATGTACCTTAAAAGAATTTCAACATACACTTAATCGCTTTGATTTAGCAGATTCTTTGCAAGTGAAGGGGAAAATGAGGAAGCATACAAACTATTTGCATGTTTTAGGGTAATCATCATTGATTGAAAGTTGAAGCATTAAGGTTAGTCTGAATCATTCCCCTAGCAGCAAAATTATCCCTTCTAGACAAGAGAGAGAATACTGGTTGCAATATCCACAGCAATGCACATTATTCAGCCTGTAACATTGAGATTTGACAACAAAAAAAAACAGACAGCGTATATAAAACTCAAAGCATGGTTTACACGTTTAATGTGACAGGTGCTAGTGAAAATGAACATTGAGCTAAAAGGTCAGAATATTTCTGCCCAGAAACAGTGTTTGTCGAGCTGAGGTGCCAATATATTAATAGAATCCCTTATTTCAATCATTAGATTCATGGTAACCGTTTACAGTGAGAAGTGAGAAGCACTGAGAAGATATTTCTCACGACTAGATATTGGTCGTAGAGCACAGGCATCAAAACTAATTTCATGGAGGGCTGACTGTCTGCATGTTTTCACTCCTTCCTTGTACTTGATTGCTAAATTAAGGTTATTGATTAGTTGGGAACTGCCTAGGTCTTAATTGGACACAAATTGAAAGGAAAAAACAAAAACCATTAGACCCTCGGCTCTACATGGAATGGGTTTGACATCCCTGCTTTAGAGATGTAACTAGGCCCCAGTTTTTCCCTGGTTAGGTCACAAGCACTATAGCAGGGGTATTTAACTTTCACCCTACGACACGTGTCCAACTCTTTTCAGAGAGACCATTGTCTGCAGGTTTGCGCTCCTCTCTTGTACTCGATTTATGAATTAAGGTCACTAACTAATAAAACTCCCCATCACCTGGTTGTCTAGGCCTTAATTGAATGGGAAAAAAACTAAAACCTGCAGACACTAGGCCCTCCACAGACTGAGTTTGACACCTCTTCCCTACGAGGTCCGGGGCCTACCGGTTCTGTTCTACCTGATCATTAATTGCACACACCTAAAATCAGTCCCTGATTAGTGGGGAACAATGGAGAGAAAGAAGAAGAAAAAGGCTAACTGGCTTCGAGGTCCAAAGTTTAGTTTGAGGGCCCTAGTAGTATCAGACAACTGCACCTCAACATCATTGACTTAAATAATTATAGAAATGGCCAATGGACTCATGTCTGATTCAGGAAGATAAACACATAGCATCGCTTGTTCCATAACATTGATAGTGACAAAACACTGGAAAGAAATCCAAACAATACAACAACAAAAAGTGTACAAACAACTGATTGTGACAAAACAGTACCGAGAGTAGAAAGCACCACTACAGCCCTTCGATAAAAGCGCATTATCCATATTTCAAGCACATCTCTAAACAATGTTTTTGAAGGTATATCTAAAAACACATACTGTAAATGTACATTTTTAAAAATACAGCTAGTCCAATTTTCTTTGTATTAACATTAAAAAGTCCATAATGTTCCAGTCTGATTTGGAGGTGGGCTTTTTTGAACTTTCTGGAAACATGACTTGTTTACAACCACTTAAACATTTAACATGTGTTTTACTCTATAATCATTCAACAAAAATTACATTTTTAATTTGAATAACTAAATGTAAAATTGAACATTTTGTTCTGAAAATAAAAATGTGCATCTTGTACAGATATTTAGGAAAGATCCCCTCAACATAATTAAATACCAACACCAATGTAAATCATTCTTCAGAAACATTGAGTAAATATACCTTTACTAAAAGCAGAACTGTCATGATTCAATCTAGAGTTGGTTTGCAGAAACAGGTTAATTGTCACAGGATGTACTCTTGTTCCTGGTCATATATTGTCAATGACCAAAATTGCTGGATATTCCTGGAGAATGTGCTCTCTACTGTGCATTCTTTATACACCTGTGTCATATTACCGACACTCCAAAATCACCTGTGTCATATTACCAACACTCCAAAAATCAGGAACAATATACACTACCGTTCAAGTTGAGTCACTTAGAAATGTCCTTGTTTTGAAAGAAAATAGTATCCGCAAAACACCAGTCTCAACGTCAACAGCGAAGTGGCGACTCCTGGATGCTGGCCTTGTAGGCAGAGCTGCAAAGAAAAAGCCACTTCAGAATGGCCAATAAAAAGAAAAGATTAAGATAGGCAAAAGAACACAGGAACACAGGAACTCTGCCTAGAAGGCCAGCATCCCGGCGTCACCTCTTCACTGTTGACGTTGAGACTGGTGTTTTGTGGGTACTATTTAATGAAGCTGCCAGTTGAGGACTTGTGAGGCATCTGTTTCTCAAACTAGACACTAATGTACTTGTCCACTTGCTCAGTTGTGTACCGGGGCCTCCCACTCTGGTTAGAGACAGTTTGCGCTGTTCTGTGAAGGGAGTAGTACACAGCGTTGTGCGGGATCTTCTTGGCAATTTCTAGCATGGAATAGACTGAGTTTTTTTTTTTAAACTCATATTTGTTTATGGCCATTTTGAGCCTGTAATCGAACCCACAAATGCTGATGCTCCAGATACTCAACTAGTCTAAAGAAGGCCAGTTTAAAAGCTTCTTTAAAATCAGCACAAGTCTTCAACTGTGCTAACATAATTGCAAAAGGGTTTATTGATCAATTATCCTTCTAAAATGATAACTTAAATTAGCTAAAAATGTGCCATTGGAACACAGGAGTGATGGTTGCTGAAAATGGGCCTCTGTAGATATTCCATTTGAAAATAATCCGCTGTTTGCAGCAACAATAGTCATTTACAACATTAACTATGTCGACACTGTATTTCTGATCAATTGTATGTTGTTTTAATGGACAAAAAAACGTGTTTTTCCTTCAAAAACAAGGACATTTCTAAGTGACCCCACACCTTGGAACGATAGTGTATGTCTAGTCTCTGAAAGGTTTGATCATGCAAATAATGTATAACTAGGACATCCGTTGTTGTCATTCCTGAAATTGAAATGTGAATCTGAAAAATAAAACAAGTGATTTATGCAGAAATAAAACGAGTTAACACTTTGCCTTAATGGCCCAGTGAAGTCAAAAACTAGATTTTTCTGTTTTATATTTTCACACTGGGGGTGGAATAATACTGTGAATTTGTGAAAATGATAACCACTTAGTGTAAGAGCTGTTGGGGTGGAGTTTTGGCCTGTCTGGTGACTCCACCAGGTGGTAAAATAGTTAATAGACCAATAAGAAAGAGGTCAAAACCTCTGCCAATAATAGCTCATTCTCAGTTTTCCCCGCTCCACTCGGACCACTCCCAGCAAAATTGCTATTTGCTAAGAAGCCATTTTTGCTTAGAGCTCACATATAGACTACATGAGATTATTATTATGGACAAAAGAGCAAACAGCCAAGGATGAATTATTATGTCACCAAAATAAGACCCTCGATATTTACTGGAAATAATTAAGCGCATCTACTTGCACTTTCACCACCCTTTGAAGTTCATCATCAATTATTTAGATCTGTAACAAACTGCATGCTTTCCTGATGAGTATTAGTGGGAGGACTACACATCATTGCGTGACTCCAAGTTCACATCGATATGATAGTTACTATATCATAAAAGCATTACTATTTCCCCCGCATAATTATTTTTGCTGACAAAAAGATCCCACCTTGTCTAGTGGATTTTGTTTTGTCGACATTTGGAAAGTTTACCGGGAAAAAATGGTTTCCATCAGGCCTGTCATGACATTTTTTATCCGACATGTACTTTACTCGCATAAAAAGATTGGATGTAAACCTGGTTAGTCAGGTACTTAATTGTTACCCAGAAATGATTTGATAGAGATAAAAACAGCTGCATTGGACCTTTAACACCAAGTAAATACATCATATTTAAAGATTTGAACTTGCATTCTTAGCGATACCTCTCAGTATTGTGATTCCGGCAATTCTGACACACATTTGGAATGTCATCAAATAAAATATTTACATCAGATGAACACAAACTAGCATCTCTGACGATATGTGACAACCTGCTACTATGAGGAGAAAGACTGGCTTATGACTGACTGGCAGAAAATGACATGTACAACACATCATGAGGCTGGACAGCAATGCACAACGTACATTTTCTGTTATGAAATAAACTGTTGAGAAAATATATACAGTGACAGAGTGTGTATTGTATCTTTCCGAATTTGGATAACAATGGTGGCTAGTGGGCGGAGATATAGGAGGACGGACTTGTAATGGTTGGAATGAAATTAATTCATCCATTCGAGCCATTACAATGAGCACGTCATCCCATATCTCTACACAGCAGCCTCCTCTGATGGACAATGAGTTTTAAGCCCTTTGATTTCTTTTTTGACTGTGCAGTGAACAATGCTAATACAATACATTCATGCTACCATGGCTTTAGTGGAGTATACATTGGTAGTACAGTATCTTGCCAGTTGCATGGTTGTATGGAGAGAGCGCACGCAGACGGCTAGGTAATGAATTTTACAATGCCTCGCCTTTCACCATTATCATATCATTTTTTTTTTTTTTTAAAGACAGACCTTCTCCACGTGGAGCAACGCTAGCCCATGTGAGGCCAGTTTGACATGATTTTGCAAGTCTATTCGCCTTTAGATGGTTTCTACATGCAGGGGGGGGTGGGGGTAGGTTGCTGCTACCCGTGATTCCAAGCCATTTGCATGCTGCCTCTTGTTATGCCTAGTTTCATAATACAAAAAGGTTCTGGTCCCTGTTCAGCAATATTAATACTACAGTACTGTTGGGTAAGCAGTAGTATTCCAACCACCATATAACAATGGCTAAATGGAGCTGCCACCATATAACAATGGCTAAACGGAGCTGCCACCATATAACAATGGCTAAACGGAGCTGCCACCATATAACAATGGCTAAACGGCCACCATATAACAATGCTGCCACCAATATAATATAACAATGGCTAAACGGACCATATAACAATGCTGCTGCCACCATATAACAATGGCTAAACGGAGCTGCCACCATATAACAATGGCTAAACGGAGCTGCCACCATATAACAATGGCTAAACGGAGCTGCCACCATATAACAATGGCTAAACGGAGCTGCCACCATATAACAATGGCTAAATGGAGCTGCCACCATATAACAATGGCTAAACGGAGCTGGGTTCATGCACATCCATGCTTCAAGTGCACTGTATGATAACCATGTTAGTGGAGATGGCTGGTGGCTGCTTACAAACAAAAGCAAAAATGTGAGAAGATCTGGATCATGGAGGAATCACGGCAACACCAATTACAATTGTAAAAATCATTACCGTTTTAAGACTAAGATTGGAGTTTCGTCAGTTCGCTGCATAGTTCTGCAAGGGTTAAAAAGCAGTGAGGCAATGATTAAACTCATAATAATGACACAGGGGTCTGACTCTGCCACAGGACCCAGCCTGTGGACAACATGGACTCTTGGACTGCAGGTAGACCAGCTGAAGGCGGGGTGGATATAGAGTAGACCATACTGGGGGTGTATTTGTGTAGTAGACAAACCATTGTATACCAGGGGGTGGTGGCAGGTTGAGGGGTTTGGTTGGTGAGGGTTACGTAGACCAGCCAGGGTCTGAATAGTATGCTGGATCTGAGCAGCAAAGAGCATGTAGAGATCCACACTACCATTTCTTCACCCCAAAATCCTTTTCTACCATCACCCCATCTTTCGCCTTGTTCTTTCCATGGACCACTGTTTCTTTTTGTCCTTTTGGTCGGGAGTGTGTGTTTTTGCTTTAGCCAAGAGTGGGGCGGGGGGGTGCTAGGAGTCGGCCATTATCTGGTAGGAGGAGCCATTTTCAGAGGGGTTGCCGGGCAGTGGGTGCTTGGCCTCGGTGGTGGTGGTGGGTTTGGGGGGCCAGTCAGGGTCCACGCTAAGCTCCTGGGCCAGGTGCATGTAGCGCGCCTTGGGTACCTTCCTCCGGCGGCAGCACAGCCACGACAGACACTTGGCTCCCCAGAGGTCGATCCCCCTGGAAACAGCACGATAACAACGATGAGAAGAGGGCAAAGGAAACGGCAAAGAAAACAATGAATATTCCCCACTCATTCTCTTTCCAATTGATCCCTTTAAATTACAGATTTTTATTTTCATGCCTTTAGACAGTAGAATGACATCACATGCTTATGACACCACATGCACTATATAACCAAAAGAAGGTAGTGATGGGATTCAGATTGGTTCACTTTATTGCAGAATGCACATTGTTTTATAATGGTTAATAACTGAGACAATGAAATAATTTCCTGGGGAACTTTCCCCTCAACAGAAAATGTTCTTAGTCCAGCATTGCAATACGTTTTGGGGATTGAAGTTTTTCTGCCAGAGAATTACCTCAAAACAAGCAGACAAGCTAAGATGCTGCGGTTCAGAAAAAAAGGTCATTTTGACTATTTGCAATTGGAAATGGGAGCCCATTTTACCTGCTACATATGGAAGGAGGCCAAGAGTGACCATGTGTGGGACATACCAGCTAACCTGCAGTGTATACATACCTGATCTAGGCCATGCTATTTCCACTCTTAGCGGCTTACAGGAAAGCTGTGAGGTACATGCAACAGGGGGAGCTTACTGGAGCAATATCAGTACTACTGCTGGAGCTTTAGATAGGAGGGAAGACTGGGGCAATCTTGTTCCCAGAGGAGAGTAATAACACAGGAGACCCACCAGGGGGCAGAAGAGGGGCCAGAGCACAATCAGGTCTGCACATGCAAGGTCTGGGGAGGGTATATAGAAAGGAGGAAAGAAAGAAAGAAGAGGGGGGCACAGGGGGAGGTGAAAAGCGACGGTGGAAGAGAGGAGGAGCGTCAGATTTCCCAACCTGTGTTGTTGGAGCGGCATGGGTGGTGCCATAGCCGCCCTGCTTGTCTCGGCTGAAGACAAGCTTCCATAAGACGACGTCAAGGACGAGGGTCTATGGAATAATAGGCGCAGTGGGCGGGAAAGAATTACAAAGAGTAGAGTGGCTACTTGATCACACAGAGTCTCTCAAGAAGATTTTGTACATTCGTTTTTTTGAATAGTAAACTATTGAAAGGACATTTAGGGTGATTTCAGGGCTTGCCTTAGTCGTGATGATAGGCAAAAGGAGTTACTCTCAAAATAAATGAAAACAAATAAAGCGAGAGAGTGTTAACTTCATCTACAACAGAAGAACGGTGCTTTTTGGAATTTGTTGTGATGATTTTGTTTTGTGACAGATCCGTTGCTGGTGATTATCCATCGAGTGTCATTGGTTGGGGAGTGAGAGGTTGGCAGCTTTGGGGAGAGCACCATCTTGTCACTGCTAAGCTGTTCTTGGGCTTGTGAGGCTCAAGAGGGGGGATAAGAGCAGCACAGTAATATAGTGTCTTCTGAAAGTATTCATACCCCTGGACTTATTCCACATTGTTTTGCATTACAGCCTGCGTTACAAATGTTTTTCCCCTCCCCAAAGTAAAAACATGTCTTTTTCAATAAATGTGCAACATTTTCTAAAAACATACAGAAATATCTATTTCACACCCTCGAGTCAATACATGTTAGAATCCCCTTTGGCAGTGATTACCCAGTATTTCTGGGTAAGTCTAAGAGCTGTGCACACCTGCATTGTACAATATTTGCCCACAGAATTTTCTAAATTCTTCAAGTTCTGAAATTGTTGCTGATCATTGCTAGACATCTATTTTCAAGTCTTGCCATAGATTGTCAAGCAAATTTAGGTCTTCTTGGTAAGCAACCCCAGTGTAGATTTGGCCTTGTGTTTTAGGTTATTGTTCTGCTGAAAGGCGAATTCATATCCCAGTGTCTGGTGGAAAGCAGACAACCAGGTAGTTGCCTGTGCTTAGCTCCAGTCTGTTTAAAAAAAATATATATTATTTTACTCCAGTCCTTAATGATTACAAGTATACCCACAAGATGCATTGGAAATATGGAAAGTGTATTAGTTTGCCCCAAACACAACACTTTGCATTCAGGACCAAAAGTGAATTTCTTTGCCTCATTTTTTGCAGTATTACTTTAGTGCCTTGTTGCAAACAGGATGAATGTTTTGGAATATTCTGTACAAGCTTCCTTTTCACTCTTGCAAATAGGTTAGTATTGTGAGGTAAATAAAATGTTGATCCATCCTCAATTTTCTCCTATCACAGCCATTAAATGCAAACTGTTTTAAAGTGACCATTGGCCTAATGGTGAAATCCCTGAGCAGTTTAATCCCCCCCTGTAACTGAGTTAGGAAAGACACCTGTATCGTTGTATTGATACACCATCCAAAGTGTAATGAATAACTTCACCATGCTCAAACGGATACTCAATATCTGCTTTTTATATTTTTACCCATCAACTAATAGGTTCCCTTCTTAGCGAGACATTGGAAAACTGTGGTTGAATCAGTGTTTGAAATTCACTGCTCGACTGAGGGACCTTACAGATAAACTGTATGTGTGGGGTAGTCATTAACAAATCATATTAACACAAGTACTACACACAGTGAGCCCATGCACTTATTAAGCACATTTTTATCCCTGAAATTATTTAGGCTTGCCATAACAAAGAGGTTGAATACTTATTGACTCAAGACATTTCAGCTTTTCATTTTGTATTAATTATATGGGGTAGTGTGTAGGCCAGTGAAATGTTTTCTTCTCTATTTTAAATTCAGACTGTAACAACGTGGAAAAGGTCAAGGGGCGTGAATACTTCCTGAAGCCACTGTAGTGCTACTGCTCTACTGTGCAGGGTAAGCCAGGAACATTTTCTAATAGTAAATCACTGGTAAGCCATTATCATTGGGCCACAAATCTTTAGGTCATCATTTTCTGACACCTGGAGATTGAGAGAGAAAAGGAACTAGGTGTGTAACCAACCACCCATTAGGTTGAATGAGTGGACTACAGTATGGCAGTCACTTTGGTGATTGCAGGTTGTATTTACAGGTAGGAATTATGTGATGAAGGCGATTAAGCCAAAACGTTAAGCCTGTTTTTGTATATCCCGTCAATGAATGTCAAATCTAGGCAGAAATTGAGTGTTCGTTATGTTCCTGGATAGTCACCCGTTGAAGTCCTGGGGTAAGGAATGTTTTTTGGGAGGAATTGTGTGTATGTGTCCGCTAAAAGGTAGAGTTTCATTGAGTTACATCAATGAAAGACAATGAAAAATGTCTGGCTTTTTCATAATGAAAAGGTAGTCAAATGGTATGTCAGACAGACATTGGCTCAGCCCTCAGCTTCATCTGTTAATATTCTGCCACAGTCACTCTCCAGTCGGTCAGTAGGCCACAGTCACTCTCCAGTCGGTCAGTAGGCCACAGTCACTCTCCAGTCGGTCAGTAGGCCACAGTCACTCTCCAGTCGGTCAGTAGGCCACAGTCACTCTCCAGTCGGTCAGTAGGCCACAGTCACTCTCCAGTCGGTCAGTAGGCCACAGTCACTCTCCAGTCGGTCAGTAGGCCACAGTCACTCTCCAGTCGGTCAGTAGGCCACAGTCACTCTCCAGTCGGTCAGTAGGCCACAGTCACTCTCCAGTCGGTCAGTAGGCCACAGTCACTCTCCAGTCGGTCAGTAGGCCACAGTCACTCTCCAGTCGGTCAGTAGGCCACAGTCAACCTCCAGTCGGTCAGTAGGCCACAGTCAACACACAATCCAGCACCACCTGACTGAACCTAAGTGCCACTAATGAAAACATTGCATGACAAAACAAATTGTACATGAGAAAATGACCTATGTAACATGGTGTAAAGAGAGCTCAGAATAATGCAAAATGGACAGCGCACATCTCACTTTGATGTTCATGCGTTAGTGTGTGTGTCTTACCTCCACCAATATAGACACGGCTGCATTGACTATGATGATGAAGAACAGAGTGATTCTCCATTCAAACGGAACACACACAATCTATATAAAAAATATAAAAAGAGAAACAGATTCACAAGACAGTGGAGCAGTGCCATGTTAATTCACAATGTCACTATTGTAGGACTCAATTCAACCAAAACTTGAGGCTAATATCTGTATAAAGCTTGTCTCTCATGGTTGACGTCCACTCACCTCTAGGAATTCATCGATAGTAGACACAGGGTAAAACATTATGAAGAACATAAATATGTACAGGCCAATACATGACACCACAAAAGGCCCTGCAGAGACGGAAGAGAGACGATAAAACCAACATGTCAGTCACACAGCAAAAGACACTCCCCCCAATGTTGCACTTTCAACAAATCTCAAACCGTCAACTGATTTTAGAACCAACACTTAAACCTTTATCTGATTTTCAGGTAGGTATGTGGGAACATTGGTGTAAGTAGTGATCCTCACAGTTTTTGTAACTGGGCTGTCTGAAGGGCTTCCCCTTGGAGAAGACGATGGCCACGATGAGGTACTGGAAGGAGGAGACGTAGAACAGGGAGGTGTTCTCGTAGTTCTTGATGTTGTGGTCGTCCTTCTCCTCTGAGGAGTTGTGTTCTGGCCCCAAGTTGGCACGGAGGGACGAGTTGCAGGCACTGGGAGAGGAGACACCGGGCACACACACAGATGTTTAGCAGGAAGCAGCTTTACAAGTCAAAAGCTTACTGGCGACGTCCCTACTCTTTGAGGTAATGACATACAGGAAGACAATCACGGCTAATGTTACTGTGTTTACAGTTGGTTATTGGTTTGTTTTGAGTCTGGTACAGTTGTCTCATTGGTCCATTGGTGTTTTGTTACAGGTGTCTTATTGGTGATTTTAGACTGATACAGCTATCCTCCAAATAGTGTGTTTTGAATAGGTCCAATAGTTATTGTGGGGGTTGAACTTGGACTCACTTGGACTGTGGCGTCCAGATGTGGTACCAGGCCTGGTGTCGGACCCAGAGGAAGGCAATGGTCTGGAAGCCCAGACAGATGAGGATCTGAGTCAGCACGGAAAACAGCAGAGGGCCTGAGATCAGACCTGAGGGGGGACGCCTCGACACCAGCTCCTTCCACGCTGGGTTCAGAGACACTGGACAGAGAAGGTGGGAGAGAAAAAGAAAAGGAACCAGAAGATAGAAAGTTGGTACTAGATCAAACAAGTAATGTCTGCAGCATCAAAAAAGGGAATTTTGCAATAACATAACGCTCCATCTAACTGGTGTTGTTTACTTACTGGTGAAGACTACGAGGAGGATGATTGCGATGTCGATGAAGAGGAACTGGAAGTCTCCCAGGTTACTGAGGATCTGACAGGGTTAGAGAGAGAAGGTCAGAGATCAGCTACTATATACACCAGAGAGTAATATCCATAGAATGACATATTTAATAGGATCTCTGAGGTATTCTCCTGACAGGAGTGCAGAGTCTAAAGGAGGGGTACTGTACTCACAGAGTAGAGCAGGGTGACACTGATGTACTGGATGATGCTGTAGAGGGCCATGAACTTGAACACACAGAAGGAGGTGATGAGAGCCGCTCGCCCTTCTCTGTGGAGAAAGAGTAGTTTTTTATTGCGGTGCAAACGAGTGAGTCAGCGTGCAAGTTCATAAGGCTGACTGATTAGCCTGGAAGCTTGGTAGTAGGATGGTGTTAGTTTGTTAGCCATGTTCAGCTGATGGTGTAGGGTAGTATTGTGGTGCTGGAGGCCCAGGGCATGCCTACCTGATGAGGCTAGGCACACAGGAGATGTTGGGTGTCCTGGAAGTGAAGGGAGAGGCTACAGAGGCCTCCAGCTCAGAGAGAGAGATCCCACCGTGAGCCCTCTTCAAAGCCTGGAGAGCGAGGGTGGAGGAGACGGTAGAAAGTTGTCAGAAACAAGAACATTAAAAGGAATGACGGTGTCTTTACTTCTATTTGCATGCTTTCAAAGAGTCTGTACTTACACCACAATCGTTTGCGCCGTCTCCACACATGCCCACAAAATAACTGCAGATGGGTGAAAGAGAAGATCATTTGACTGTTGTAAATGTAATTAATGAAATGTTTAAATATTTGAAAAGATCTATGAAGAGGGTGAACTGAGTCAACAGGGTTTCTACTCACTCCACACTCTGCAGTGCCTCAATGAGCTCGGTCTTCTGGTCGGGGGCCATTCTGGCAAACACAGTGCCATGCAGCACCAACTACACCAGATAGGTCAACAACAATGCATTAGACACAACCAAATCACAACAGCAGTAGCTATGCGTTTATAAGGGAATGGAGGGGTGGTGTACCTTTTGCAGCAGGTCCTGAAAGTGCTCAGTGATGACAGCAAAGGACTTGCCACTCATAGCAAAGTGGTACTGGTCCTGAGGCTTGTGAGTGTGATGCACATCCTCTAGATTGATCTGTACTTCCTGTTGGGACAGGAAGGGGCAGGGAAAAGCAGGTGCAGGTGAGCAAGGGAAGAATGACATCTTGTAAATGATTGAAAGGTACAACATGGCCTTTGTAGATTAACAATCGTTCAAGATAGAGACGAACAACTTCAGTTTCCATATAAACTGACGTGGAGACCTCGAGGTATGCCACTAAATATACATATTCCCGATAGCATCTAGACACAATCTGACACAATGACTGGCTGGTGGTGTGACCTCTGTGAGCCAGTGTCTGGAACACAGAACACACACATTCATTCATCCATTCCTGATGCGTGTGCACACAGGGCAATTTCTGAGTTCTGATGTTTTCCTGCATGGATCTAAGGGGGATCAGTGTGTGTGTACATTTGTGTGTGTGTGTGTGTCTGTCGGAGCTGTAATGAGCCACACCCACCACCAGGGGTCCCTCACCTCCAGGCGTGGTGCTTTGCCCACATGTTTGCTGGGGTTGTCTGCGTAGCGCCAAATGATCTTGGCCACCTGGCCATCTTTAGGGGGCAGCGCGTCGGCGATGATGACCTGGTCCTGAGGGGGAATCATGCCACAGTCCCTAGCCACCGAGATGGCCGTTAACATGTTGTCACCTGGAGGAGAGATGTTTTACACTGAGTGTACAAAACATTAAAACACACTTTCCATGACAGACTGACCAGATTAATTCATGTGAAAACTATGATCCCTTATTGATGTCATTTGGAAGGGGTGCAACTCAATATTATGAAGGTGTTCCTAATGTTTGGTATACTCCGTGTATGTTGCCCTTAAGCACAAACCTATTCAAAACCATGAGAGGGAACTCCAAACAAATAATTTCCTAACGGGGGTATTGTCCTGGCGCTCTCCCCATTGTGACACTCCAAACCTGGGTAGGGGTTGTGAGTGGGATCGGATGGCCTGCTGGTACTGGCTCTGGACCAGCGACCTGCATGAAAGGACTTGGCGGGCCCTGAATTTCTATCTGATATTTTGATTACATTTACACTGCTGAAAGCTACAGAGAGACAGAGAGAGAGACAGAGAGAGAGACAGAGAGAGAGACAGAGAGAGAGACAGAGACAGAGACAGAGAGAGAGAGAGAGAGAGAGAGAGAGAGAGAGAGAGAGAGAGAGAGAGAGAGAGAGCAGAGAGAGAGAGAGAGAGAGAGAGAGAGAGAGAGAGAGACAGAGAGAGAGAGACCGACAAAAAGAGAGAAAGAGAGAGAGAAAAAAAGGGGGGACAGGCTGGACTTTGGGGCTTTCTGCCCGTTAAGCTGCAAGACCCAGAACTATATTTGTCAGGATTCCAGGAATACATCCATCAAACTTTGAAAACGACAACAAAAAGTCAAGTCTACTGCAGGGAGGAAGGATAGATGTAGTGTGTTACTGAATGTCTGTTTATATGTTAAACATGTTGTTGTGCCAGCTTTCTCACCAGTGACCATGACGGTGCGGATGTGTGCCCTGCGTAGGTCCTGCAGTACCCCGGAGGTCTCAGCCTTCAGCTTGTTCTGCATGATGATCAGCCCCAGGAACTCCATGTTGGCCTCCATCTGATCCCTGTTGACATTCTGTACTCTGTGCCAGGTGAGTTTGGACTCCAGGCGGCGGTGGGCCAGGGCGATGACACGGAAGCCCTGCTTGGTGTAGTCCTCCAGAACCTCTGCAAAGTCTTCTGGAACTACACACAGAGAGACAGAGACACACACACAGACAGAGAGACAGACACACACACACAGACAGAGAGAGAGAGACACACACACAGACAGACAGAGAGAGAGAGACACACACACAGACAGAGAGAGAGAGAGACACACACACAGACAGAGAGAGAGAGAGACACACACACAGACAGAGAGAGAGAGAGACACACACACAGACAGAGAGAGAGAGAGACACACACACAGACAGAGAGAGAGAGACACACACACACAGACAGAGAGAGAGACACACACACAGACAGAGAGAGAGAGAGACACACACACAGACAGAGAGAGAGAGACACACACACACAGACAGAGAGAGAGAGACACACACACACAGACAGAGAGAGAGACACACACAGACAGAGAGAGAGAGAGAGACACACAGACAGAGAGAGAGAGAGACACACACACAGAGAGAGAGAGAGACACACACAGACAGAGAGAGAGAGACACACACACAGACAGAGAGAGAGAGACACACACACAGACAGAGAGAGAGAGACACACACACAGACAGAGAGAGAGAGACACACACAGACAGAGAGAGAGAGACACACACAGACAGAGAGAGACACACAGACAGGAGAATTAGACCCAAGCAAATCATGAGAAAACAAAAAGATAATTACTTGACACATTGGAAAAACAGAGCAAACTAGAATGCTATTTGGCCCTAAACAGAGAGTACACAGTGGCAGAATACCTGACCACTGTGACTGACCCAAACTTAAGGAAAGCTTTGACTATGTACAGAGTCAGTGAGCATAGCCTAAGAGAAGACAGGCTATGTGCACACTGCCCACAAAATGAGGTGGAAACTGAGCTGCACTTCCTAACCTCCTGCCAATGTATGACCATATTAGAGACACATATTTCCCTCAGATTACACAGACCCACAAAGAATTAAAGAACAAATCCAATTTTGATAAACTCCCATATCTATTGGGTGAAATACCAGTGTGCGATCACCGCAGATTTGTGACCTGCTGCCACAAGAAAAAGGGCAACCAGTGAAGAACAAAAACCATTGTAAACACAACCTATATTTATGTTTATTCATGTTATGTTTTGCACATCATTACAACACTGTACAAACTCAGCAAAAACAGAAATGTCCCTTTTTCAGGACCCTGTCTTTCAAAGATAATTCGTAAAAATCCAGATCTTCATTGTAAAGGGTTTAAACACTGTTTCCCATGCTTGTTCAATGAACCATAAACAATTAATGAACATGCACCTGTAGACCGGTCATTAAGACACTAACAGCTTACAGACGGTAGGCAATTAAGGTCACATTTATGAAAACTTAGGACACAAAAGAGGCCTTTCTACTGAGGAAAACACCAAAAGAAAGATGCCCAGGGTCTCTGCTCACCTGCGTGAACATGCCTTAGGCATGCTGCTAGGAGGCATGAGAACTGCAGATGTGGCCAGGGCAATAAATTGCAATGTTCGTACTGTGAGATGCCTAAGAGAGACAATACGGACAGCTGATCATCCTCGCAGTGGCAGATTACGTGTAACAACACCAGCACAGGATCAGTACATCCGAACATCACACCTACGGAAAGGTACAGGATGGCAACAACTGCTCGAGTTACACCAGGAACGCACAATCCCTCCAGTGCTCAGACTGTCTACAATAGGCTGAGAGGCTGGACTGAGGGTTTTGTAGGCCTGTTGTAAGGCAGGTCCTCACCAGACATCACCGACAACAACGTTGCCTATGGGCACAAACCCACTGTTGCTGGACCAGACAAGACTGGCAAAAAGTGCTCTTCACTGACGAGTTGCGGTTTTGTCTCACCTGAGGTAATGGTCGGATTCGCATTTATCGTTGAAGGAATGAGCGTAACACCGAGGCCTGTACTCTGGAGCGGGATCGGTTTGGAGGTTCCGTCATGGTCTGGAGCGATGTGTCACAGCATCATCGGACTGAGCTTGTTGTCATTGCAGGCAATCTCAACGCTGTGCGTTACAGGGAAGACGTCCTTCTCCCTCATGTGGTACCCTTCCTGCAGGATCATCCTGACATGACCCTCCAGCATGACAATGCCACAATGTCATACTGCTCGTTCTGTGCGTGAATTCCTGCAAGAGAGGAGCAGGATCGATTTGGAGGTGGCCACTGCCATGGCCAGTGAAGAGCCCGGATCTCTTTGAGCACGTCTGGGACCTGTTGGATTGGAGGGTGAGGGCTAGGGCCATTCCCCCCAGCAATGTCTGGGAACTTGCAGGTGCCTTGGTGGAAGAGTGGGGTAACATCTCACAGCAAGAACTGGCAAATCTGATGCAGTCCATGAGGAGGAGACGCACTACAGTACTTAATGCAGCTGGTGGCACCAGATACTGACTGTTACTTTTGATTTTGACCCCCCCTTTGTTCAGGGACACATTATTACATTTCTGTTAGTCACATGTCTGTGGAACTTGTTCAGTTTGTATCAGTTGTTGAATCTTATGTTCAAACAAATATTTACACATGTTAAGTTTGCTGAAAATAAACACAGTTGACAGGGGACATTTCTTTTTTTGCTGAGTTTAGACATGACATTGAAATGTCTATTCTTTTGGAACTTGTGTAAGTGTAATGTTCCCAGTAAATGTTTTATAGTTTATTATCCATTTCACTTCCTTTGGCAAAGTAAACATTGGTTTCCCATGCCAATATAGCCCTTAAATAGACATTGTTTGTGTGTGTGAGGGAGAGAGATGGGTTCAGAAACTTCTTGGAAATGAAGGAAAATACAAGATTCCAGGCAGTAAACCTTTGAAACTGCTGGTCTTTGATCATGCCACTACTGTTGACATCAAAGCGGTCAATTATCTCACTTGGTTAGACCAAGGGACTAACAATTCAGTAGCAGAGCATTCGTTCATTACTATACTGACCGTAACTTTTTCTCAATAGGAGCGTCTGCAAAGTGCATAGGCAAATTCAGAGTAAACAGTTAAGAGACCAACCAGTGTCTTTCTTGCAGAGGCTGGCCACCACCTCTGGTGCCCCCTTGAGGTAGGCATCCATGCGCTTCTCCCCCAGCAGACGGGCCACCACACACATCCTCTGCAGCGCCGAGGAGAAGGGGAACTGACGCACGATACCAATCTCATAGGCCGACTGCATGAGGACAACACACAGAATGACCTTTAACCTCCAGATCTTTCACCTCTACGTAAAGGTACAATAAATATTCAAAACTTGAGACTGCACTACTTACCGACAAGTCATACAGCTCCTACAATGTGAAAGACAAGAACATAGAGTGAACGTACAGTCAAACAGTGCATTTCAAAGAATGCGAGAGGAACATAGAATGTGAACATAGTTCTGAATGGTATCTGGGTTTTCTATGATTAACATGAACTTGAATGTTTACACATGACCAAGAGTTAACAGCAACAGAACAAATCAACATGTGATGAGGGAGACATGATCAATGCTGAGGGTGTGTGTCCATTGGGGGCAGCACTGAGCCTTGCTCTCAGGAGGGGTAACCTGTTCGCACCATGTCCTGTTCAGGTGACATGACGGGCTCGGGGGGCATCAGTTGCTTGGGGGGCCGCACCACGGTGGGCATGATACGGTTGTGGAGGGAGGTCTCCTCTTCAGTGGCCTCCTCCAGGATCTGACAGGGAGAGGAGTCAACATTAGAAAATCTAAGCAGCATCGAAAGTCAAGATTTCAGCTGACCAGCATCGCAAAATGGATACAATAAGTATGATCGGAACAACATTGAAAGTCAGGGAGAAGCAAATATATGTCTGAAAATAGAAGCCGGAAAATCTCTCAAAGCAACATATTTTGAGTCAACATTTCTGAGCATGAAACACATTGTTTGGGTAAAGAAAGAGTGAAGGACACACAGGTTAGAGATTAAGGGTAAAGTTTCAGTCACTCACCCAGCCTGTGGCCTCGAACATCTTCAGATCCAGAGGGTCTCCGGACAGCTTGCCATCGATATTGGTAAGAGAGTGGCAGGTGGCCATGCAGGCTACAAACTGGGACTTAACCAGAGTGTCCTTGTAGGCATTCTCCTCTGACAGGTGGAAAGTCCCCTTCTCCACTCTCTGGACTCCCCACAGGTCTAATCCATCCTCTGTGAGTGTACCTGTCTGAAGACAGAGGCACAAAGTGAATAGGGGAGATATATAGCACTAACTGTTGAGCAGGGTGACTACCATACCGGATCACCACACCATGACTAGTTTCCCCAGCACAGCCTCTCCTCTACCAATGTGTGTGTGTGTGTGTGTCCACCTTGTCGAAGCAGACCAGGTTGAGCTGGCCACAGATGTTGATCCTCTGGGGGCTGATGCAGAAGATGCCGATGCGTTTGAGGCGGCGCTGGGCGTACACGATGCCCGCCGTCATGGCAGCGGGCAGCGCGGGGGGCACAGTGATGGTGATTATGTCCAGGGACTCAATGATGATGGTCTTGGCTGGCACCTGGGGTACAGTAGACAAGGAAAAAAATGACAATACAGCAGGGGTTACTGTAGGGATTGAATTGGTCATGAAGCTAACTAGCCATAATTGTCCACTGTGATCTAGAAACCTTCTACAGCCTCTATAGGACTAGTCACTCTCCCTCCCACTCCCTCCCCAGCCCAGCCAGAGTATAGTGTACTGTGTGGCCCAGTACATTGTTCATGATGCTGAGGACGATGGAGTAGACAAAGCCGATGCCAGCTATAGCCACCAGGCACAGCAAGAAGAGGTAGGCGTCGCGGTACAGCTTGAAGTCGGTGGGCTTGGGGTACAGGATGGAGCGCACCAGCTGGCCCTTAGCTGTGCTGAAACCTGGGGGGGGATGGAGGAGGCACTACATTCAGAATATGGTAAACACTCATTTTATTATCCAAAATCAGATCATGATCGTACAACAATTTGAAAAGGCATACTGGGTGTGTTGTGACTGAGGACACGAACGGACAAACAGACGGCTAACCTGTGCGGACCACCACTGCCTTGACCAGCTCCCCTGAGTAGAAGCGGGTCTGTATGACGTGCGTGCCACAGAAGAGGGTGTGTCTCTTGTGCTCCTCCATGCTGTAAGCTGTGTCACCCTCCTTGTCCCCTTCGCCCGGGTTGGGGAGGTTAGTCTTGGTGACTGGCACACTCTCGCCTTGGGGGAGGGGGAAGAGCTAGGTATTTACAGAGTGTAGTGTTGTGTGAGGCTTTGCACAAATGTCAAATAAATATATTTTAGAATTCTGTATTTGGCAAGTGACCAGCAGTGAGAGAGCGAGAAGGCAGAATCTCCAAGTCTCACCTGTCAGCATGCTCTCGTTGACGATGCAGGTGCCGCTGATCAGCACTGCGTCGCAGGGCATAATGGTCCCATTGCTAGGGATGACCATGACGTCGCCGGGCACCAGGTCAGTGGACAGGGCCTCCTCGATGTCTATTAGGATTCAACAGAGGGGAGAGCAGGTGTGGAGAGAGGAGAATGCAGGGAAAGTACAGAGGGAGAGATGAGTGGAAGGAAGGGAGGAGGATAAAAGAGAGGTATTCTGTGCGTCAGAGCCCCAGTCTTGTTCAGAACATCTCTCATTACTCACGCCCTTCTGGGCAGCAGGGGGAAAATGCTGAAGCATCACATGCACAGCCTGAGCCTGCTGTGGGAGCGCACACACACACAGATGTGTGCCGTTCTACTGGTGAATTGAACACTAGTCAAAGTGCATGAAATCTTAGTGAGTTATATTAGACAAACCGTTGCTGGCTCTGCAGACTGAAACTCGGACAATACTGTGTGCTGACACCATGTCATGAAGCGTGACGTATTGCTGAAAAGGAGAGAACAGCCAATAAGCATAACCACACATCAGGTGCTACAAAAACAGTTAATAGATTCTCAATGTCCCTTGAAATTCCCAGAGAAGACTTTGCTGCCCCCTCCCCATCCATCCAACCTCTCTCTCTTTATCTCCCTCTTCCATATGCTGTGTGATTCTAAGGGGGCGATCTCCTTTGTGTAAACCTAGGGCCCCAGGTGAAGCCTCCACCCCTTCACCTCCCTCCATCTCTCTACTTATGCAGTGTGATTGTAACGGGCTGAACCCAGGGCCCTAGAGTGGGGAGGGGGCTAAACGTCTGTTTTAGTCCAGATGAGCCTAATTCAGCCTGGTTCCAGCCAGTTCAGAAAGGCCCCAGACTCACCTTTTGATTATTGAATACATTTTTCCAAATTGTGGAAGGAATAATAAGATTGGGGATGAGAGGGGTTGAGAAAGAGAGGACAGACAAAAAGGGATAGATCAAAATCAAAGTTTAGTTATTTGTCACGTGCGCAGAATAGACCTTACAGTGAAATGCTTACTTACAGGCTCTAACCAATAGTGCAGAGAAAAAAAAATGTGTGTGTGTAGGTAAGTAAAGAAATCAGAGGAGACCAAGGGGCGGGGACAGACATACCTTTTTGATGGTGTACAGCGAGGTAGCTATGGAAATGACCGACATAAAGACTATGGCTGCGGCATAGTAGTAGTACTCATCAGCGCTCCACAGGATCACACTGAAGAGCTGGAAGATGTAGAAAGGGTTGAGGACCTGCAGGAGGGAAGGAAAGGAGGGAAAGAAAGAAAGAGGCATGTCAAACAACTTCTTCAAAACAACAAGCTGCAACAAGACATCCACTTGGACATCTACTAGAATAATGCCTGATTAAGCCCTATAGCAGGCTAACCATAATATGTCATGTTTGGCTCAATAGTGGGAAAAGGGTATACATGTGAAATATCTCTGGACACATATGGTTCAATGTGTTTCTTTATACAGAGAGTGCAGCATACAGAGTGAGGGAGACAGACAGAGCACAGAGACATGGAGACTGTCGCAGAGACCGTGGGGTCAAAGAGAGCGAGAGAGACGTCAGAGAACTAGAACGACAATAAGGAGCTGAGCGGAACTGCGGAGGTGGAAAATGCTGTTTTTACTGTCATTGTTGGCCCCTGTTCACAGTGTTCACTCATTAGACTAAAGACAACCTCCCTGCAACAACTCAGAATCTAAATCTGTCTGGTCAGAAAAAAAAGCTTAAAGCCAAGTTGGCTTCCATTCAACAGAACTTTCCCATTAAAATGCCAGGCACAGGAGTTCATTATCTTGATCGTTATATCTCAGCTAAATTAGCTATTGATTTTGATAGGCACCTTTGGATGTAAATCATTCATATAGACTTATGTTATCAATTAGGTGTCAGAGAAAATGAGCTCTGATAAGAAAATCAAGCATCCTTTAAGTAGTGGGTATGAACACCTTATTCACATTTACACCCAAAACCTCTCATACCTCTTTGATTAGAAGCTTGAAAACTGAAGGCACTTTCACTGCAATTTCATTCACTCCGAAAAACAGTCTCCTGTGGGAAAGCACGAGAGAACAAAGGTTTAACATTTACAGTTCAAACTAACAACTCATTCAACTTTATAACAAATGTTTCTCTCACACACACAGACACAATGTGTCTAATAAAACCATTGATAAGGTGTGACACTGACAGTGCTACATTAAGTAGGTCAGAGTCACACATGAACACACTCTCTCCCTCCCTCTAGAGGCTGGGTGAGTGACACATGGGGAACAGAAGGCCAGCTCTGAGCAGACTGACACAGGGCTATTAGAAGGTGTTGTCAGGGCTGTGTGAGGTGACTGGGCGTCTAAAGTGACAGAGAGGCTGCTGTGACCTGCAGTATCTGCTTTCAACCATGAAGGCTGGCAGTGGGGGATGGGGGTAATGAATCTACCGTAGGAAGGCCAGGGTTAAGTGTAAGAGTAACAATATACATTTTGCAGGTATCAGTACCACCTTTGAGTGACTTAGCTAATGCACCAAAACCAAGCATTCCTATGGGGTGAATTTAACCTCAACACATCACATTTCTCAAACCATCATGGCCTTCCACTCTGTACAAGGTGTTTGGTATAAGTTACCTGTACTCCTGCTGGTTGCTGGTGAGCCCCGTGCTGTGCTCTGAGTGGACGGTGGAACAGGTCACCTCCCGGTCCTCCAGGCCCCTGTGTGTATGTGTGTGTGTGTGTGTGTGTGTGTGTGTGTGTGTGTGTGTGTGTGTGTGTGTGTGTGTGTGTGTGTGTGTGTGTGTGTGTGTGAAAGAAGGGAAACGAGGCCTCCATTAGAACATTTGCTTGGACATGCATTACACAAACCATTTGGAAAGTATCCAGGTCACTGGCTATAATAATAGTCTGTTAAATTGCTTACGTTAATACTTCAAAATTGTGGACCTCGTCGTTCCAGTAGTACTTTGTGCTATGGAGTGTAAAATAGCGAATCTGAAGGGAGAAAGAAATAAGAATGTTAGCAAAAATAACTAAGGCAGAAACTTTTCCCTCCCCATTTCATTGACCATAAAGATGTATACTTTTGAGCGTGAGCGTATGTGAGAAAGAAACCAGTAAAGAAAGCAAAAAGACAGATGTGTGTTATCGTGTGTGCCATCGCGTGGTATTACCTGAGTGGGTTGGTACTCTGCGTACTTCCTGATTAACTCCTGGGTGAAACCGTCCGAGGGGTGGGGGGAGTGTCCATTGGTCATGGGGGGAGTGGTCTGGGTCTCCAGGCTGTCAAAGGGGTTTCTTCCAGGGGCCAGCATCACACGCACCTTGGCCAGGAACCAGCGCTTAAAGTCATCCTGAGACACACACATACCATCAGCGGTGACAGGTTCTCTGTGAACCACGTATTTGGACATTGAAGCTAAATTTCCTTCGTATGTGAAAAGCCTACGATTCAGTGAAGGACATTTAGATTTTGATGCATTATATGTGTTTGTACAGGTGGTGCAAAAAGTCAGATTGACACCTTAAGTCAACTTCTCTCATATCCTATAGTCCACCCAGTATTATCCTATAATGGAAGGAACATTAATATGATTGATAAGATTCCCAATAAGTATTGAATGGTGACATGTGTCCTGAAAGTGGCCATTGTGATTACCATGGAAGTTTCGATGCTAATTGTTTACGTCACATTTTTTGTTGAATGTTGGATGTATTTCATGAACCTACACAAATCCAGTGTCAGGAAATCCTTAAACATTTGCTCATGGATGTGGAGATGTGTGCTTATTAAGGATTGTCCAATAACACATGACTTATGTTTGAATAAGACAACACTTAATTAAGGACTAATAAATGGCTAATAAGATACTTAAAAATACACTAACGAACTACAAATTTGTGGCTGATCTGTCTACTTTAAAATGAAGTCTTATGAAAATATTCAGAATGGCTTACGGTTGATTGGAGCAGCACCACTTCAGCCTCTCTGACGGTGGTCCGGGTGCAGGTGGCCTTCACACACCATTCTGGCATCCAGTAGAGCAGCAGCAGGAGGAAACCCCCTGTACACAGCACCCCCAGGCTCACCACTGCCACACGCCACCGACACACGCGGTACCCCTGGAGCTCCTAGCGGGAGCCAGAGGGGACGGTTAAAATGGCAGTTCATATGGGGTCATCAGGGGAGTTTGAGTCAAACTTTAACATGAGTTCGTACCCCATTTGATTTGAATAAACTATTAGGCATTGGCATATGTGCAATTCAGAGCGAGAGAGAGAGCGGGAAAGAAAGGGCGGGAGGGAAAAGAAGAGCGGGAGGGAAAAGAAGAGCGGGAGGGAAAAGAAGAGCGGGAGGGAAAAGAAGAGCGGGAGGGAAAAGAAGAGCGGGAGGGAAAAGAAGAGCGGGAGGGAAAAGAAGGCGGGAGGGAAAAGAAGAGCGGGAGGGAAAAGAAGAGCGGGAGGGAAAAGAAGAGCGGGGGAAAAGGGAAAAGAAAAAGAAGGGCGGGAGGGAAAAGAAGAGCGGGAGGGAAAAGAAGGGCGGGAGGGAAAAGAAGGGCGGGAAGGAAAAGAAGGGCGGGAGGGAAAGAACTCAAGGTAAAATAAGAAAACACACCATCTCATCCTCCTCATCCTTATTCACAATCTTCAGTTCTTCCTTCTCCATTCTGCAGAGAAGTCACCAAGGCCACAGAGCGCAGCTTCATTGAAACAAGAACACAATGACACCACTACATGAGAATGTGAGTCTTCCCCAGTACGAGAGGAAAAGTATATCCCAGAGTATGTGTCCAACCCAGTGCATACCAGAACATGAAGCAACCACACCACTAGTGTAGTGACTGAAACCAGAACCATATACACAGACATCTGAATGAATGAATGAATGATGAACTAGAATAGACCGGACAGGGCTTGAATATTTGGGAGCAAACATTAGGGTTGGCAATTGCCAGGGACCTCACGATACGATATAATAACAATTCTTAGGTGCCAATACAATATGTATTTGATACTGAAATATTATTGTGATTTGATGTTCCAAACATATTACTCACTATTAGGGTTGCACATTTTGGGGAATATTCAGGTGGAAACTATGTGGGAATTAACGGGAATATATGGGAATTAATATTAATACCATTTAAAAAGTAGATGTTTATTTGCATTGGATATATTTACCATATAATATGAGAGAAACAAACATTTTACCTTATCATAAGTAGACAATTGCAAATGATTAAATCCTTCCAATAGAAAAAAACAAACAAAAAACAGTTACTAACTGAACTTTAATTAAATGAGTTGACTCTTCACATGGGATGATTTCACTGAACAAAAAAAGGGAATACTGAATGATCCCCAATGATCCATTGCATCTCCCAAAAACGTTTTCAACATACATCTGTAAAATTCCTTAACTATTTATCTGTAGATGGAATTGTATTTGGGGAAACATTTTTTCTTCTTCTAATCTTTGCAGGAAAATGCCACGGGCACTATCTGATGTGTAGAGACATTTCACTGCAGCTAATGTAGAAGGAAAAGCTGTGTACATTTTGCAAATAGTGTGCCAAATCATATGTGAAATCATGTGTGAAGAATGCAACAATGATGCGGAATCATCTGGCCAAGTGTATAAAGTTCCCTCAGCGCTCACAACAAGCAACCTCTGACAAAAGTCCCGCTACTTCTATTCGAGGTGAAAAAGATTAATCAGATACTTTATCGATAGCAACAGATCATGACACGCCTGGATTCAGAAGTGTTGTAGGCTCAATGGAGGAATGTAGTCAGAAATGCCGATGATTGTCTCGCTCAAGCTGTGTATCGCAACTGGTTCACCTCTGATGCTCACAGGCAAGGCCTATTGGAAGAGATTTCTGAATGTTCTTCACCCAGCATACACCCCTCCAACCAGACATGCTTAATCTACTTATTTGCTGGAGGCAGAGTTCAACAGAGTTGCTTGACCTTCACTTGAAATCATAGAGACAGCAGAATGTATTGCAGTCATCTCTGATGGCTGGTCTTCGTGGGCAAGGAATAATTAACTACATGATCTCCACCCCTCAAACCAGCATTCTACAAGAGTAGAGACACAAGGGACAACAGACACACCAGACTCTACATTGCAGATGTCATCAATGACCTTGGACCACAGAAGGTATTTGCACTGGTGACAGACGATGCTGCGAACATGAAGGCTGCTTGGTCTAAAGTGGAGGAGTCCTACCTCACATCACACCCATTGACTGTGCTGCTCATGCATTGAATCTGCTCCTCAAGGACATCATGGCACTGAAAACAATGGATACACTCTACAAGAGAGCCAAGGAAATGGTTTGGTATGTGAATGGTCATCAAGTTATAGCTGCAATCTACCTCACCAAGCAAAGTGAGAAGAATAAAAGCAGCACATTGAAGCTGCCCAGCAACACCTGTTGGGGTGGTGTTGTCATCATGTTTGACAGTCTCCTGGAGGGGAAGGAGTCTCTCTCCAAGAAATGTCCATATCACAGTCTGCCGATATGGACAGCCCCATCAACAGGATCCTCCTGGATGATGTATTTTGGGAGAGAGTGGTAAGCAGCCTGAAACTCCTGAAACCTATAGCAGTAGCCATTGCACAGATTGAGGGAGACAATGCCATCCTGATGTTCAGGCTCTGCTTGCAGATGTAGGAGAAGAAATCCGTACTGCCCTGCCCACTTCACTGTTGCTCCAAGCAGAGGAAACGGCAGTATTGAAATGCTTAAAAAAAGCGAAGACTTCTGCCTGAAGCCCATAAACGCCACTATGTACATGTTGTACCCCAAGTATGCTGGCAAGAGCATCCTGTCTGGCGCAGAGATCAACAAGGCCTATGGTGTCACCGCTACCTTGTCCCACCACCTTGGCCTGGATGAGGGCAAGGTTCTTGACAGTCTGGCAAAGTACACTTCCAAGCAAGGGCTTTGGGATGGAGATACAATATGGCAGTCGTTCCAACATATCTCATCAGCCACCTGCTGGAGGGGACTTTGTGGATTCGAGGCTCTTTCCCCTGTTGCCTCCATCATCCTCCAAATCCCACCAACAGCCGCCACCTCAGAGCGCAACTGGTCCTTGTTTGGGAACACACACACCAAAGCACGCAACAGGCTGACCAATACAAGGGTCGAAAAAATTGGTGGCCATCCGGGCAAATTTGAGGCTTTTTGAGCCTGACAACGAGCCATCCTCAACAAGCTTAAAAAGTGACAGTGAAGATGAGGAGTCAAGAGTCTGATGTTCAAGAGGTGGACATTGAGGAGGTCCAGGGAGAAGACATGGAAGCCTGAGAGGAAGACAACCAAATCTTTAGTTTCTAGACTATAATTTTACAGATGCATGTTGAAAACATTTTTGGGAGATGCAATGGATCATTGGGGATCATTCAATATTCCCTTTCTTTTGTTGTTCAGTGAAATCATCCCATGTGAAGAGTCAACTCATTTAATTAAAGTTCTATTCGGCAGCGTAGCCTAGTGGTTAGAGCGTTGGACTAGTAACCGGAAGGTTGCGAGTTCAAACCCCCGAGCTGACAAGGTACAAATCTGTCGTTCTGCCCCTGAACGGGCAGTTAACCCACTGTTCCCAGGCCGTCATTGAAAATAAGAATATGTTCTTAACTGACTTGCCTGGTTAAATAAAGGTTAAAAAAAAAGAAAAAAAGATTGTTTTATTTCAATTGGAAGGATTTAATCATTTGCCATTATGTCTACTTATGATAAGGTAAAAGGTTTACGTTTCGGTCTCCATATGATATGGTAAATATATCAATGCAAAAAAAACATCTACATTTAAATGGTATTAATATGCATATATTCCCATTTATTCCCACAGAAAGATTCCACATCTTAATATTCCATAGTCCCTTCCCTTGTCCCTAACCCTGGCTACCTACTAGTCACACGTAAGGCTGGGCAATATGATCAAAATATGTTATCATGGTAAACTTTAAATGTTTTTGAATAATACAAGTTCAGAATTTACTTTTATGAGTAGTGCATGACGCTTGGGTGGAAACCCATACAGTTGAAGTCAGAAGTTTACATACACATAGGTTGAAGTCATTAAAACTACATTTTCAACCACTCCACAAATATGTTGTTAACAAGCTATAGTATTGACAAGTCGGTTATGACATCTACTTTGTGCATGACACAAGACATATTTCCAACAATTGTTTACAGACAGATTATTTTTCTTATAATTCACTGTATCATTCCAGTGGGTCAGAAGTTTACATACACTAAGTTCACTGTGCCTTTAAACAGCTTGGAAAATGCCAGAAAATGAGGTCATGGCTTTAGAAGCTTCTGATAGAGTCAATTGGAGGTGTACCTGTGGATGTATTTCAAGGCCTACCTTCAAACTCTGTGCCTCTTTGCTTGACATAATGGGAAAATCAAAAGAAAACCTCAGAAAATAAAATTGTAGACCTCCACAAGTCTGGTTCATCCTTGGGAGCAATTTCCAAATGCCTGAAGGTACCACGTTCATCTGTACAAACAATAGTACGCAAGTATAAACACCATGGGACCACGTAGCCGTCACACCGCTCAGGAAGGAGACGTGCTCTGTCTGCTAGAGATTAACGTACTTTGGTGCAAAAAGTGCAAATCAATCCCAGAACAGCAGCAAAGGACCTTGTGATGATGCTGGAGAAAACGGGTACAAAAGTATCTATATCCACAGTAAAACGAGTCCTATAGAGACATAACCTGAAAGGCCGCTCAGCAAGGAAGAAGCCACTGCTCCAGAACCACCATAAAAAAAGCCAGACTACGGTTTGCAACTGCACATGGGGACAAAGATAGTACTTTTTGGAGAAATGTCCTCTAGTCTGATGAAACAAAAATAGAACAGTTTGACCATAATGACCATCCTTATGTTTGGAGGAAAAAGGGGGAAGCTTTGCAAGCCAAAGAACCCCATCCCAAACGTGAAGCACGGGGGTGGCAGCATCATGTTGTGGGGGTGCTTTGCTGCAGGAGGGACTGGTGCACTCCAAAAAATAGATGATATCATGAGGCAGACAAATTCTGTGGATATATTGAAGCAAAATCTCAAGACATTAGTCAGGAATTTAAAGCTTGGTTGCAAATGTGTCTTCCAAATGGACAATGACCCCAAGCATACTTCCAAAGTTGTGGCAAAATGGCTTAAATCAAGGTATTAAGTCAAGGTTTTGGAGTGGCCATCACAAAGCCCTGACCTCAATCCCATGGACATTTAGTGGGCAGAACTGAAAAGGAATGTGTGAGCAAGGAGGCCTTACAAACCTGACTCAATTACACCAACTCTGTCAGGAGGAATGGACCAAAATGCACCCAACTTATTGTGGGAAGCTTGTGGAAGGCTACCTAAAATATTGGACCCAAGTTACACAATTTCGGGATAGAAGTCCAGTGAAACTGGAGGGCTCGCAATTCAAACAAATAATCATTCAATTATGGATATTAAACATTTAGGTACACACGTGTAATATCGGCTGAAAGCTTAAATTCTTGTTAATGTAACTGCACTGTCCGATTTACAGTAGCTATTACAGCGAAAACATGCTTTGCGATTGTTTGAGGACGGCGCTCCACGTCAAAATATTTTTACGCCTGCACAGGTTTCATACATTCAAAACTAACGATTAAATATTCACTTACTTTTTGAAAATCTTCTACTGATTTGTCATCCAAAGGGTCCCAGCTATAACACGTCATGTTATGTTAGATAAAATCCTTCTTTATATCCCAAAAAGTCTTTAGTTGGTGCCATCGATTTGAGTAATCCACTCAAACAACATGCAGAGAAAGGAATCCAAAAACTACCCCTACAACTTTGTCTCAACAAGTCAAAATACATTTCTATTTCCGCATCAGATACCCTAAAATGTAATCAAACTATAATATTTATGGAAAGTAGTATGGTCATGGCGTGAGCAAACACGAATTTCCAAGACTGTGTCCCTGTACTAAAACTGATTTCATATTTGTTTTTCAAGTTACAAGCCTGAAACCTGAACAT
Organism: Oncorhynchus gorbuscha; assembly: GCF_021184085.1. Taxonomy (NCBI): domain Eukaryota; kingdom Metazoa; phylum Chordata; class Actinopteri; order Salmoniformes; family Salmonidae; genus Oncorhynchus; species Oncorhynchus gorbuscha. The sequence continues at coordinate 18,894,076 of NC_060174.1, forward strand.
AGATGCTGACACCCTGTGGAAGCCATAGGAAATGCATCCAGGGAGCAAATTTTCAATATTAACTTTTGCTTGCCTTTTGAAGAGGATTCTCTAACATATCTATTGTGTTATATTCTCCTACATTATTTTTTAATTTCTACAAACGTCTTTGTTTTCTTTCCAATGGCACCAATTATATGCATATCTTGGCTTCAGGACCTGAGCAACAGGCAGTTTACTTTGGGCACGTCATTCAGACAAATTTGGAAAAAAAGGGGCCTAGCCCTAAGAAGTCAATGTGATGAAAGAAATAAAAGCTGAAATAAATCATTCTCTACTATTATTCTGACATTTCACATTCTTAAAATAAAGTGGTGATTCCAACGGACCTAAGACAGGGACTTTTTACTAGGATTAAATGTCAGGAATTGTGAAAAACTGAGTTTAAATGTATTTGGCTAAGGTGTATGTAAACTTCCGACTTCAACTGTACATACAATTTAGTGATTTCAAATGGGCCTTTCTCCATTCTGATTGTTTTATACTGTTCAACTTTAACTTACAAATAATATTTCAGCATTTCCTGCACTCATTTGAGATCATTTCCACACTGCCACGTAGGGCTGCACGATATGGACAAACAATCTAAGCCTCATTTTAACAAAGAAGGCGTGGTCAGTACAGGTGCATCAAAGCTGGGACCGAGAGAGAGAAGCTGTTTTTCAAACTCAAGGCCATTAGACTGCTAAACAGCAATCACTAACTCCAAAGAGACTGCTGCCTACATTGAGACCCAATCACTGGACACTTTAATAAATGGATCACTGGTCACTTTAAACTACACGACTTTCAATAATGCCACTTCAATAATGTTTACATATCTTACATTACTCATCAAATGTATATACTGTATTTTATACAATCTACTGCACCTTGCCTACACCGCTCAGCCATCTCTCATCCATATATATACTCTCATTCCTTCAGCGTATGCACACTGAACATTTAACAAAAACAATTCCACAAGGACATGGGGGGGGGTTACAAACGAATACGCAGGGAGGAAATAACCAGCCTGACAGAGGAATATATATATATATACACACAATGTGATTAGGAAATGTGAACCAGGTGTGCGGGGAACAAGACAAAACAAATGGAAAAAATGAAAAAATGTAGCGGAGATGGCTAGAAGGCCGGTGACGCTGAATGCCACCCGAACAAGGAGAGGAGCTGACTTGTGGAAGTCGTGACACATTCACCCATTTAAATTTGTGTGTATTAGGTAGTTGTTGGGGAAATGTTAGATTACTTGTTAGATATTACTGCACTGTCGGAATTAGAAGCACAAGCATTTTGCTACACTCTCATTAACATCTCCTAACCATGTGTATGTGACCAATAACATTTGATTTTGAAGTAGTGACGTAATCTATAAAAACGGAAGTTACACACAGCATATAACATGTAATAAAACAAAACATTCAAATACCGCTATAAAGTAAAAACCAAAACCGGTCCGAGCATCAATACCTGTATATCATAAAATATGGTACACCGCCCAGCCCTAGTATCACATTCTAAAATGAAGCAGTGTTGCACAGGAACACTCTTCTTCTTTTTCCAAACTAAACTCAGCAAAAACATAAATGTCCCTTTTCAGTCCCTGTCTTTCAAAGATAATTTGTAAAAATCTAAATAACTTCACAGATCTTCATTGTAAAGGGTTTAAATGCTGTTTCCCATGCTTGTTCAATGAACCATAAACAACTAATGACTGTGCACCTGTGGAACGGTCGTTAAGATACTAACACCTTTCAGACAGTAGGCAATTAAGGTCACATTTATGAAAACTTAGGACACGAGAGAGACTCTGAAAAACCCCAAAAGAAAGATGTCCAGGGTCCCTTCTCACCTGCGTGAATGTGCCTTAGGCATGCTATAAGGAGACATGAGGATTGCAGATGTGGCCAGGGCAATAAATTGCAATGTCCATACTGTGAGATGCCTAAGACAGCACTACATGGAGACAGGATGGACAGCTGATCGTCCTCGCAGTGGCAGACCACATGTAACACCTGCACAGGATCGGTACATCAGAAAATCACACCTGCGGGACAGGTACAGGATGGCAACAACTGCCCAAGTTACACCAGGAATGCACAATCCCTCCATCAGTGCTCAGACTGTCTGCAATAGGCTGAGGCTGGAATGAGGGCTTGTAGGCCTATTGTAAGGCAGGTCCTCACCAGACATCACTGGCAACAACGTCGCCTATGGGCACAAACCCACCGTTGCTGGACCAGATAGGACTGGCAAAAAGTGCTCTTCACTGACGAGTCGCGGTTTTGTCTCACCAGGGGTGATGGTCGGATTTGCATTTATCGTCGAAGGAATGAGCGTTACGTCGAGGCTTGTACTCTAGAGCGGGATCGATTTGGAGGTGGGTTCGTCATGGTCTGGGGCGGTGTGACATAGCATCATCGGACTGAGTTTGTTGTCATTGCAGGCAATCTCAACGCTGTGCGTTACAGGGAAGACGTCCTTCTCCTTCATGTGGTACCCTTACTGCAGGCTCATCCTGACATGACCTTCCAGCATGACAATGCTACCAGCCATACTGCTCGTTCTGTGCGTGATTTCCTGCAAGACAGGAATGTCAGTGTTCTGCCATGGACAGCAAAGACTCCGGATCTCAATCCCATTGAGCATGTCTGGGACCTGTTGGATCAGAGGGTGAGGGCTAGGGCCATTCCCCCCAGAAATGTCTGGGAACTTGCAGGTGCCTTATTGAGAAATGTATTGAAAATAAACAAATATTACATTAAGTATTCAGACCCTTAGTACTTTGCTGTTGCACCTTTGGCAGCGATTACAGCCGCGAGACTTCTTGGGTAGGACATTCCAAGCTTGTCACACCTGTAGTCGGGGCGTTTCTCCTGTTATTCTCTGCAGATCCTCTCAAGATCTGTCAGGTTGGATGGGGAGCGTCGCTGCAAATGCAAATGTAAATTAATTACTTAAAAATCATACAATGTGGTTTTCTGGATTTTAGCTTTAGATTCTGTCTCTCAGTTGAAGTGTACCTATGATAAAAATTACAGACCTCTACATGCTTTGTAAGTAGGAAAACCTGCAAAATCAGCAGTGTATCAAATACTTGTTCTCCCCACGATATCTATATCTATACACACACACAAATCCAATGGATGATGCTGCCTCAAATCACCCCAGTGCTCTGCTTTGTGCATTGACTTCAGTGCAAACCATCCAGCAATGTTTAACAATGAGTGGCCTCAAAAGTCCCATACTGGTATACTGTCGACACTTGGGGTGCCCAACTAACTTTGCCCTGGGGGCTGCATTTGGTCTTCAATGAGGTCCGGAAGGCCGCACTGCAAATGGGCTATATTTGCTTGTGGTCAAAATTAGCAAATAAAATACACCGCCCATGTCATTTCCACACACTAGAGGGTGACCTGCCCAGCTCCCAGCCGCCTGCCCGGGATCCTGACCTGCTGTTAAATAGTAGGAAGGGCTTGGTCCCAAGAAAAATATCCCGCTGTGTGCGAGGGGAAGAAAGGGCCAGAGAGCTGGGGGCAGATAAGATCAGGGCCGGGGGCCAGTGGCACAGGGCAGGGGCACGTTGCAAAGGGACGGCCCAACGCCCAACCCACTGCTCCAGCCCCGACAGTCAGCCAGGGTCAGTCCCTCTGCTGGGCCCCCCTTCTTTGCTCCCTCTCTCCCCATCTCTTTTCCCTTGCGTCGCTCCATTGTTTATACGATGGCATGTTCTGCCAAAAGTCTTTTAAAATGCTGCCGACCGGCCTCCCTCATGCGTCTTTTTTTCTTCACCTTTGGGCCTTGAGAAAAGACAGTCCCTTGAGAGCACAGGCAAAGTGTCTGCTCAGAGGCCTTGTTGGGGTAGGAAGTCTCTAGTCTGTACCATAGAGTGATCTACACTGTGTATGCAGAAGCAGGAGGCACCTGCTGTGTGCAATGCCTCAATGGGGCTCGACCTATATGTTGCTGCAGAATCTGTTTGATGTGTTTTTAGTACACACACACACCTAATAAAAGTTTAGGCTTTCATGATTATAATAACCACTGGCAGCAAAAAGCTTGTTGGTTTCCAATGTTAACTGGCAAGTTTAATCCTGTAAGAGCAACAGAGTTGGAGCCTTTTGTCCTTATGAGTGCTGTGGTGCGCACAGCCCCTGCTGCAGATATACATGAACTCATCGCGATTCTCTCCAGCATGGTAAAACACACCCTGTTTATGTTGGGGGTGTGTGTTTAAACGTGCATCTCCCTTGCTGCAGCTAATCACAGACATGCACGGGCTAGCCAGTTTCCCCCCATAGCCCCCCTCTCAGCAATTAGCCCAGATAAATAATCTGGCATTCCAGTACCACACTACCGGCACATGTACAAGGAGAGGATGGACCTCCCTCTGGGTCAACCAGGCTTGCTATTGTAAAAAAATAATTTAATAGCGTTTTATTTATATTTTCATTGCTACCCAGTGCACAATGCTTTTTTAAATGTGGGGAATTTCAACCTTTTGCCGCCATACTCTGGTGGGCATCATGAAGTCTAACGCGGTCATCCATCCGGAAGCCTTCTGTAGTGACTTCCTGGTCCCTTGCTTTGGGCATCGCTTTGGGCATCATGTCAGGATATGTGATAAAACATTCCATGGGTTATTCGGTTGGATTTCAGTCTAGGGCTGATGTGTTGCTGATGTTGGACGCTTTGATTGAAAGATGACGATGTAAGGGAATGCAGTCACTTCATGACCAAAACACTGGGGAAGATTTAGAGTGGAGGAATCAGGCCCATGGGAGGTTAGCTAATTGTTTTGAAACAGACTTGCTGCAGACACTACACATATAGTTGATTGAATTGATGTTTATTTAGCCAGCTGCACGTTCTGTAGCGTCTCTTGGTGCATCTTTGATTCTCCTTTTATCGTTGGCTGTACTGGTTTATTCCAACTGCCCGTTGACCCCGACATTCCCCTTCAACACAGTCCTCTCTGGTACAGAGGCCTAGGTCAGGTTCAACTCATACAGGTGGCGGGAGCCTTCAAGATCATTGCAGAACACACGCAGAGACTCCTGAGTCATCAGATGGGTGTTACTCAATGTCCCCCATGCCTCTTCTCTCTCCCTCTCAGCTGTCCTACAGGGCAGGCCAGCTGTTTGGAAAGGAGCTTGTCATTGTGAGAGTGTTCATACTGGGTGTCACAGCTTTGCAACTCAGGTGCTCTCAGGTCAACCGACTGTCTATGCCTGTAGGACCCCGCATAGGCAAGCCCAGTCATATGCAAGCCCACGGTCATACAGTAGGGATACTTAGACTGTCGGAGCTAGAAACACAAGCAGTGACCAATAAAATTTGGCAAACTCGAGTAGGACAGTGTGTTTGCTTGGGGGGGGGGGGGGGGGGGAAATCGATAGTTGCGTATCCCAATGTTATTTTGAATGATGTTATATAGATACTTTGACTGCATGTAGGGTTGCACATTTTGGGAAATATTCAGAGATGGACACTTTCCGTGGGCTTTAACAGGAATATATGTAAATATATATTATAATACCATTTAAAATGTTTTTTGCATTGGACATATTTATACAGAAACATAAAGGTAAAAGGTTTATCATAAGTAGACATAATTGGAAATGATTAAATCCTTCCAAAAGAAATAAAAATATATATTTTGTTACAAATTGAACTTTAATTAAATGAGTTGACTATTCACATGGGATGATTTCACTGAACAACAAAAGAAAAGGAATATTGAATGATCCCCAATGATCCATTGCATCTCCCAAAAACATTTTTAACATGCATCTGTAAATTTATAGTTATGGAAGCCTATAGTTCCTCTCAGGCTTCCATGTCTTCTCCCTGGACCTCCTCAATGTCCACCTTGAACATCAGACTCTTGACACCTCATCTTCACTGTCACTTTCCAACCTTGTTGAGGATGGCTCGTTGTCAGGCTCAAAAAGCATCAAATTTGCCCAGATGGCCACCAATTTTTGAACCATTGTATTGGTCAGCCTGTTGCGTGCTTGTGTGAGTAGAAACAGTGGAAAGAGACTCAGAACCAAAGTCCCTTCCACCAGGTGGCTGATGAGATATGTTGGCACGACTGCCCTATTGCATCTCCATCCCAAAGCCCTTGCATGGAAGTGTACTTCGCCAGGCTACCAAGAACCTTGCCCTCACGGTAGTGATGACACCATAGGCCTTGTTGATCTCTGCGCCAGACAGGATGCTCTTGCCAGCATACTTGGGGTACAACATGTACGTAGCGGCATGTATGGGATTCAGGCAGAAGTCTTCACGCTTTTTGATGCATTTCAAAACTGCAGTTTCCTCTGCTTGGAGCAACAGTGAAGTGGGCAGAGCAGTACGGATTTCTTCTCCTACATCTGCAAGCAGAGTCTGAACATCAGGATGGCATTGTCTCCCTCAATCTGTGCAATGGCTACTGCTATAGGTTTCAGGAGTTTCAGGCTGCTTACCACTCTCTCCCAAAATTATTCAGCTAACTTTTGAAGAATTTAAGCAAAATTCCCCAAATTCCTGTGGAAAATGTCCAGAAATTTACCGGGAAAGTTTCCGATCCTTTGCAACCCTAAAAGGGACTTCCGCACATCACGGACAAACCTGCACCACCACTCATGTTTTACAACAGGCTAACGGACACACAGTTCCACAGGCAGTTTGTAGTCGTACTTCATGTTGCCTTTTCTACGAGTGACTCAAACAAAGCTTGGTTTTCTAACAACGTTCTGAGTGAAATCAGTTCAATACTTTCAAAATAGGGCTGGGCGAGATGACGATATACACTGCTAAAAAAAAAGGGAACACTTAAACAATGTAACTCCAAGTCAATCACACTTTTGTGAAATCAAACATGCTGTTTGCAAATGGAATAGACAACAGGTGGAAATTATAGGCAATTAGCAAGACACCCCCAATAAAGGAATGGTTCTGCAGGTGGTGACCACAGACCACTTCTCAGTTCCTATGCTTCCTGGCTGATGTTTTGGTCACAAGACAGTGCACCTCATCCAGGATGGCACATCAATGCGAGCTATGGCAAGAAGGTTTGCTGTGTCTGTCAGCGTAGTGTCCAGAGCAGGGAGGCGCTACCAGGAGACAGGCCAGTACATCAGGAGACGTGGAGGAGGCCGTAGGAGGGCAACAACCCAGCAGCAGGACCGCTACATCCGCCTTTGTGCAAAGAGGAGCACTGCCAGAGCCCTGCAAAATGACCTCCAGCAGGCCACAAATGTGCATGTGTCTGCTCAAACGGTCAGAAACAGACTCCATGAGGGTGGTATGAGGGCCCAACGTCCACAGGACACCAAGATTGGCAAATTCGCCACTGGCGCCCTGTGCTCTTCAGATGAAAGCAGGTTCACACTGAGCACATGTGACAGACGTGATAGAGTCTGGAGACGCCGTGGAGAACGTTCTTTGGGGGGCCGCACAGCCCTAAATGTGCTCGCCAGAGGTAGCCTGACTGCCATTAGGTACCGAGATGAGATCCTCAGACCCCTTGTGAGACCATATGCTGGTGTGGTTGGCCCTGGGTTCCTCCTAATGCAAGACAATGCTAGACCTCATGTGGCTGGAGTGTGTCAGCAGTTCCTGCAAGAGGAAGGCATTGATGCTATGGACTGGCTCGCCCGTTCCCCAGACCTGAATCCAATTGAGCACATCTGGGACATCATGGCTCGCTCCATTCACCAACGCCACGCCACGTTGCACCAGACTGTCCAGGAGTTGGCGGATGCTTTAGTCCAGGTCTGGGAGGAGATTCCTCAGGAGACCATCCGCCACCTCATCAGGAGCATGCCCAGGCGTTGTAGGGAGGTCCATACAGGCACGTGGAGGCCACACAGACTACTGAGCCTCATTTAGACTTCTTTTAAGGTGGATCAGCCTGTAGTGTGGTTTTCCACTTTAATTTTGAGTGTGACTCCAAATCCAGACCTCCATGGGTTGATACATTTGATTTCCATTGATAATTTGTGTGATTTTGTAGTCAGCACTTTCAACTATGTAAAGAAAAAAGTATTTAATAAGAATATTTCATTCATTCAGATCTAGGATGTGTTATTTTAGTGTTCCCTTTATTTATTTGAGCAGTGTATATCGTGTGATGATAGAAAAACGTCTATTGTTTCATATTATGCTCATCGTTTATTGTTGTGTTGTAAATCACACTTTACGGCAATATTTTGTCAATAGGACGATGCTTTGCGCTCTTACACAAGTGCCGTGTGGAAGGAAATTTGCAACACAAAAAAAACATGGAGGAGAGTGAACATGACACAGAGCTCGTACCTAAAATAGGGGCTACTTCGGTCGTATGGACGTGATTTGGGTATGAAAAGTCTGACACGGACCAGAAATCCGTCCTCTGCAAAATATGCTGCAGAACGGTCCGGACAACAGGCTCAAACAACTACGCAAAAATCATGTGAAACGGTACGAAGAGTCTACGGATGAGACGCAAGAAGGTAGAGCTGAGAGCTCAAAACGAAACGCAACCAACGTCTGAGTCGGGCAAGAGGGTTTTTTGCCTGTGGCACAACATATGGCACGAAGATGGAAGGAGATAACAGCTGCCGTTACAACTTACATCTGCAAAAACATGACCCCAAATTTACACGGTCGAGAAACGGGGGTTTCCTGAGTTGGTGCGAACACTAGATCCAAGATACCAAATGCAAATTGATATGTAACAAAATAACATGCATAATAACATTTTTTAGGCCTATATTTATTTTGAAGTGTTCTGTTTACCTTTTTAGATTAATACATCAATATATTTTGTTACATGCTGAATTAAAAAGTTGCAAACGTTCTAAATAAAAGGAGAAATAATCAAAGGACTCTGTTCAGTCTTTACCCAGAAGGTTTGTTTTGTATTCTTTAACATTTTTGTCCTAAATGTCACGAGTTTGTTCTCAGGATGAAAACAGTTGTGATGGCAGCTGGGCAGATTTGTAGACGCCACTCTATGGTTGAGCACTCTCTGTCATCGAGGAGGCTTTTCTTAGTCAGCAGCAACAATTCAGCCACCCACACCGGCTGCATACATTTCAAAACAACCTGAATGAAAGGCTTGACTTCAGGGAAACCAAGTCTTCAAAAACCAGTAACTCAGCAATTTGGATGGCTCAGAAGAGACAGACGCCAGTCCTTCTCTTGTTTTCCCTCTCCTGTTCTTGGACACGGAGAGAATAGCTAACAATAAGCCCTGACCCAATGACGGAGGTCATAATTCATGGAAGCATTTGGAGGAAAAATGTTTTGTTGCAGTCATGCTCTCAACTCAATACGCTTTCTTTATCACTTCCCCTCCTAATCACTGGGCTTTGTTCCCGGCCGTGCTAACATTCAGTGGCCTTGGTCACCTGCTCTCAGATCAACTCTGGCCTGGACCCCCTGCCTCGACTCGCAGGTCAGCGCTGCCTTGGCTTTTGTTCTAGTGTGAACCCCCCTCCTGTTAGAGCCTCTACTGAGCCAAGTACCAGACAAGGTACTGTGAAATCTATGGTTGCAATTCTTGTGTCCCTCTCGCGACTGTACATTTTGTGGTATGAGATTAATTCAAAGAGCAATAATTTCTGTTAAACGGGCGCAATTAAAGTTGAATTGAACTGGATTGATTGTAGAGGTAAAGTAGAAACATGTTTTACAACCAATGCAAATGGCAGGAGTATTTAGATCAACTTAAAAACATTAAATTTTTTATTTTTAACAGAAAATAAAGAGCACCGGCCTTTTGCAAATGTATATGCAATGCTGAACTCAATCCCAACCTGTCAAAACAACATGACTCACCTAGTCAAACTCACCTTAAGATGCAGTAGGAGTCCCTAACTCTAAGCCATAGCCAAAAGTAGTAGTCAGGTCTCACTCAATCTTATTAGTGTCAAGATGAGGGACTCACGTAATCCTAAGTGGAGACCGCTCGAACTCTATATCTCAGAACACACAAGACCATGTAGCTAATGTTAGAGATGACATTCATACACCAACCAGGACGGGGGAAAAATGTAAAATACATTTCTTTAAATCAAGAGATGAGATCGGGAGTGAGGTTAAAAAAGGTCTAATGCAGCTGTTCTCAATATCAAATCGTTTCTGGGTAACAAGTACCTTACTCTGTTTCCAATTAAAATGGTCAAAAATAGCTTCTTAGCTAAGAGCAATTTCTCAAGCAAGAATTTCTGGGAGTGGTATGAGTAGAGATGAGAAAAATGAAAACTAGATGTTATTGGTAGAGGTTTGGAACTCTTTCTTATTGGACTATTAACTCATTGAATCGCCTGGTGTCACCAGGCAGGTCAAAACTCCATCCCACCAGGCAGAAATTTTAGGCAGTCCTCAAAACAGGGCAGTGTGGAAGTGTGGAAATATATAAAACACAGAAAAATCTACACCCTGGTTAGAGGTGTGTGTAGGCCAGGAGGTATGTGTAGGCCAGGAGAGAGGAACTCAGAGGAGAAGACAAAAACTAAATGTAGACATCAAAATGGCCGTGGAGCCCTAAATCAGGCCACATGCTCCTGGATTAGCCGTGGCATGGCCCTACAGCCTGGGAAAAACTGCTGATAACACCCTCAGAGAGATTAAGCAATATTTTTTATATAAGAGACACATGCTTCTTGGCATGGCAAGTGTAGGTCCTCAGAACAAACCTAGGAACTCTTTATGAATGAATTTTGTAATACAAAAAACACGAGAGGTAATGACTTCCCTCTGATCCTGAACTATCTAGCTAGATCTCTAGCAAAGTGCCTTTCAAGGAGAGACATGCTTGATAAGCACTTCAAAGTGGAGGGAGGTCCAGATATCACAAGTCTATGTCCACATGCAACAGTGAGGCTATAAATCCCACTGAGTTTAGTGAGTATACATGTGAGGACTCAACCCTTGGGATATAGTTTCAGCGTGACATAACATCTCACTTCAATGTTCAGTCCTTGAAGGCACAAGTTTGGACTCCTCGTTTTGGCCGAAAAGCTTGTCTCTGGTTCACGCCGCTGTGCAAAATTTCAAGGTTGTTTCTATTTTAAATCAAAAGCTCTTAAATCATGCTTTCAGTGATGGGGGTTGCTACTTTGTCTTGGGCTTGTTGAAGGTAAACCGCAGGGCCGGGACTAGAAAAGCCTGCTTATCTGCAACGCGGCCAGGGGGCTCGGAATGCAAACAGTGCCGGGCTGCTGAAGGGACTTGCATCATGTCAGAATATTTCTCACCCCAACTCCAGACCAACATTGGCAGACCTTCTGTCATAGGCTGCGGCATTTCAGCTCACCTGTGAAAAGTACATAGGCCTCGGCTCAAAGGCCTAGGGGAGATTGGCGCTGCGCTTCCCAAGCCTTCACTAACCACCTCCAAATCTCCAGTTTGGCCAGGACATCCTGTATGCATTTGAACTTTCCAGAAAGCAGGGAGTTCAGGGGTCAACTGGGCAAGGTCAATAAGAGGCATTTCTAACCGTGATCCTGAACCCTGCAGCCAGACGCAGAAAAAGCAACAAGGTACTGGTCTACATCCTGAGAATGAAATAGACATGATCAATGGGATACAAATCAAAGCGAAAAATGATGCTCAAGAGCCTTGCATCAAGATTTTCTCTGCAGTTGGAGCATTCATGAGGAAACTAAGGTGAAAACTTGAGGCCAAGAGGAGACTGTGAAGTCTTAACTTAAACTAAAGCTGATACAGCCAGGCTAATCTCCTATTATCAAAGATTTAGCCTACCTCCAAGATGCTCCTGATCACAGAAAATAAAAATAAATATAGGATGGTAGAAGTAATTTTATTTCTCCCAAGCAGTTTAGTTATTTTTTCAAATAAACACATTTCCTGTTCACTTTTATCCCAAGGTTCACTCAAGTTCCTTGATTTGGGGTAAGCCCTAATTTCCTTAAGGGCCTAGTTGGCACACCAAGTGAAGGCCAGAAATGACTCAAGGAGTAAACACTCCGGGGAGAGAGAGGTCTCATGATGATTTGTAATTTCAAAGAGTGACTCATCCTTCCCAATTGAAGGCTGATTGTGACAATGATATCATCATATCCCTGAAAGGGAATAGTGAATCAGTCAGTAGTAAAAACCAGCTATGGGTCAACAGAACCTACAGCATCATATTTAGTTTGGCAAGTCTTGGCATTGACCGGTGAACCACTACAGGAAAGGTCAGACTCATACTTAGCCACACAAACAATGGGTTAATCATTGGCATGACAGCACCTCTGGATTGTTAGAGGAGAAATACCATTAACACTATCTGCCATAGTTAGGCTAGACTTTACCATATTTCTAAAATGACAAACTAGGAAACGGGCAAAAGGAGTGCGGGAGGAGCGCCCTTCTTAAAGCTAACATTAAATCTGCGCTGCTCAGTCGTGTTGTCAACAACGGAGCAGGATACATTTTCAGAAACATAGAACATCTCTTTTCGATAAAACATGTTTTGAAATGTCAAATTAGTCTTTATCTGCCTTCCCAATAAAAACTATCAAAAGCATTCACTTTTGATTTTGAAAATGGAATCCTACTCATTACTCTGCATGCTTTTGTTTTGAGTAGACATCACACTCGGCTAAGACAGGCCACCTGGCTCACACCCGGGAGAAAGCCTGGTTCCAAAAAAAGGTTATGCAATGTAGGCATACAGTATCAAATGATATTGATACTGTATGCCTATTAATACAAAGAGCAAAAAAAAATTAAGGAACCGGAAAGAAAGTTGCACATATTATATTTGTGCAGAGTTCCATATAGTTCTCCACTTCCTTCTTGGTCTTACTATTCAACCTTCATTCATGGCTTTTACATGGATCATATCTAAAACCCAGAAAATTTCTACTCATGGATAATGTTTATTCTCAAGCCCTGAAAAGCATTTCAGTGGACAAAAGAAAATATGCTTATGTCACAAAACATGACAACTAAGTTACTTCCACAGAAGTAGAATGTGGTTTAGCCAACAGGAACAATAAGCTAGTCTACTTAACTAGAAACAACTGTTGGCTTTAATTGATTTTTCATTATCATTAAATGTGAATAAGAATCCAGATTCAACAATTAAAGAATGTCCCACAAAATGTGAACCAATTTTTAAAGAGAGTAATTTATTTGACAGAAAAATGCAGATAATTTCCAAACCAAGCTGTAGCAGTCTTAAAAATCTAAATACAATTCAACCATCAAGCTTAAAATCATGGGAAGAAATTATTTACCAATGATGATGTCTAACCTGCATCAAACCAGTGTGTAGTACAGAGTAACTATCGCTGTAACAAAAATTGAGAAAGCATAGCATACACTACAGAAGGGAACATTGATATGACTAACTGGCACTTTGACCCTCATCCAATCAAAAACAAAATACTATAATGAACATTGGGGTTCAGTGTAGAGGTCAACCGATTAATTAGGGCCGATTTCAAGTTTATAACAATCGGAAATCTGTATTTTTGGGCGCCGATTTTTTAAATGCATTTATTTATTTTTTACATCTTTAATTAACTAGGCAAGTCTGTTAAGAACACATTCGGTGGGTTAACTGCCTCGTTCAGGGGCAGAACGGCAGATCTTTACCTTGTCAGCTCGGGGGATCCATTCTTGCAACCTTACAGTTAACCAGACCAACGCTCTAACCACCTGATTACATTGAACTCCATGAGGAGCCTGCCTGTTATGTGAATGCAGTAAGCCAAGGTAAGTTGCTAAGTTGCTAGCTAGAGTAGATAGTAGTAGATCAAGACATTCTCTTCAAATAAGGTCTGTTTCGTGCAGGCTTAAACCGCCTCAGCGTTTTGATACCCGTGTAAATTTCAATAGGATAAGGTAACGTTTGTCAACATATTTTCATAAATCCACTCAACAAAAAATATGATCTTCGCTTATATTTAGCCAATATTGATCAGAGTTACCTTGTCTTATGGAAATCTACAGTTATAAAATTGGCAAGGTGGTGTAAGCCTACACGAAACAGATTTTATTTTAAGTGAATCTAAAAATATCCTATGGAATAAATGAATGAAGGAACCGCTTTTCAGATTTTGCTAGAAGGTGTCATGGGAATTATGACTCATGCCCATTATTAAAATAGGATTTCCTGCATATAGAAATTACAGTTTTTGTTTTCAACATTCACAGGTAACTTAAACTCTATTTTTATTCAAACAGTTGAGAGTATTTGTCTCCTAAGCAGACTTTTCAGTATGATTGACACTTCAGAGCTGTGTGTGTGTGTGTGTGTGTGTTACAGATGGCAGAGAAAAGCAGAGCACCAGTGTGGGACTATTACATGGAATTGGCACCAGGGAAAGCAAGGTGTCTTATTTGTGATAAAGATGTAAGCATGGGGTCAGCAACGGCTAAATCAAAAAATACCACCAACCTGTGGAATCACCTTAAGAACACCCATCCAAAAGCCCATATGTATTATATTAAGTTAAAATAAAAGTGTTCATTGTTCATTCATTATTGTTGCAATTGACATTATTACAGACATGAGTGTGTGTGAAAAAAATATATATATATATAAATAAATATAAATAAATATAAATAAATAAATATAAAATAAATAAATAAATAAATATACACACACACACACACACACACCACACACTTCAACGTATTCTTAATTATTATTATTTATTTTTTAAGCGGCATCTGCTTTTTTGTCCTCCAATAAATCGGTATCGGCATTGAAAAATCATAATTGGTAGACCTCTAGTTCAGTGTTTGGGTAGTGTCAACTGTCATTCAAATAGCTGGCCATCAGTTGTGAAAGCTATAGCTAGCTGACTGACTTGACAGGTAGCTGAGCTGGCAAGTTCACAGCTGAGAGAGAAAACTGCCAGAAGACATCTAACAATCAATTTTACCTCTCCATTCTCCAGTGGACAACTCTCGAGTTACATTGTTGAATGATTTCTAGTGCTCCCACTGAGTCAGTCAGGACATGGAAAAGAGAATAACGTTGGTCACACTTACTTATAATCATTATTTGAAATCACTTATTCACATCCTGGGCCGTGTGATGTTGCTGACTGTGTATGACCCATCTTGTGGCAAATCCTAATCATTCTGCGATGATGGAATGCACATGTAGACCAGGCAGTGGACCAGACCGCAACGATACGGTGCATTTGGAAAGTATTCAGACTCCTTACATTGTCACGTTACAGCCTTATTCTAAAATGGATTAAATAGTTGATCCCCCTCAATCTACACACAATACCCCATAATGACAAAGCAAAAACAGGTTTTTAGAAAGTTTTGCAGAAGTATATAAATATATTTTTAAATGAAATTACATTTATATAAGTACACAGAACCGTTAATCAGTAATTTGTTGAAGCACCTATGGAAGCAATGACAGCCTTGATTATTTTTGCGTATGACGCTACAAGCTTGGCACACTAGTATTTGGGGAGTTTATCCCATTCTTCTCTGCAGAACAAAAGGTTCTACAGCTGCACCATCGAGAGCATCCTGACGGGTTGAATCAGTGCCTGTTATGGCAACCTCCGACCGCAAGACACTACAGAGGGTAGTGCGTACGGCCCAGTACATCACTGGGGCCAAGCTTCCTGCCATCCAGGACCTCTATACCAGGGGGTGCCAGAGGAAGGAGTATTTCCAGACTATTTGCTTTGCCCCCTTTTAAGCTACTGTTACTGATATTATCTATGCATAGTCCCTTTAATAACTCCACCTACATATTACCGCAATTACCTTGACTAACCGGTTTCCCCTATATATAGCCTCGCTAGTGTTACTTTTATTGCTTATATTTCTAACAACTGCATTGTTGGTTAAGGGCTTGTAAGTAGCATTTCACTGTAAGACCTGCTGAATTCAGCACGTGTGACAAATAAAATTTGATTTTGAGATCCTCAAGCTCTGTCAGGTTGGATGGGGAGCGTTGTCGCACAGCTATTTTCAGGTCTCTCCAGAGATGTTCGATCAGGTTCAAGTCTGGGCTCTGGTCTGGCCACTTCAGAGACTTGTCCCGAAGCCACTCCTGCATTGTCTTGGCTGTGTATTTAGGGTCGTTATCCTGTTGGAAGGTGAACCCTTGCCCTAGTTTGAGGCCCTGAGCGCTCTGGAGCAGGTTGTCATCAAGGCTCTCTCTGTACTTTGCTCCGTTCATCTTTCCCTAGATCCTGACCAGTCTCCCAGTCCCTGCCGCAGATAAACATCCCCACAGCATGATGCTGCCACCACGCTTCACCGTAGGGAAGGTATTGGCCAGATGAGCGGTTCCTGGTTTCTTCCAGATGTGACGCTTGGCATTCAGGCCAAAGAGTTCAAACTTGGTTTCATCAGATCAAAGAGTCTTGTTTCTCATTGTCTGAGAGTCCTTTAGGTGCCTTTTGGCAAACTCCAAGCTGGCGGTCATGTAGCTTTTACTGAGTGGCTTCGTCTGGCACTCTACAATAAAAGGCCTGATTGGTGGAGTGCTGCAGAGATGATTGTCCTTCCTCCTGGAAGGTTCTCCCATCTCCACAGAGGAACTCTGTTCTTGGTCACCTCCCTGACCAAGGTCCTTCTCCCGATTGCTCAGTTTGGCCTGGCAGACACATTAAGGAAGAATCTTGGTGGTTCCAAACTTCTTCCATTTAAGAATGATGGAGGCCACTGTGTTCTTAGAGCCATTCAATGCTGCAGAAATGTCACGGAGCTCTACGGACAATTCTTTCAACCTCGTGGTTTGGTTTTCATTCTTGACATACACTGTCAATTGTCGGAACTTATATAGACTGGTGTGCCTTTCCAGATCATGTCCAATCAATTGAAATTACCACGGGTGGACACCAATCAAGTTGTAGAAACATCAAGAATGATCAATGGAAACAGGATACACCCAAGCTCAACACCCAAGCTCAATTTCAAGTCTCATGACAAAAGGCTCTAAATATTTATGTCAATGAAATATTTTTTTTTAATTATATTTTTTTAACCCGTTTTTTCCTTATGGGATAGTGTGTAGGTTGTTCAGACCCCTTTTTCCTGTCACTTTCCGAATGCACTGTACATCTACACACACACTGCTCGTCCTAATATTTATACATTTCTTAATTCCATTATTTTACTTTCAGATGTGTGTATTGTTTGATATTACTGCACTTTTGCAGCTAGAATCAAGTATTTCGCTACACCCGCAATAAAATCTGCCAAATAAACTCAGCAAAAAAAGAAAACGTCCCTTTTTCAGGATCCTGTCTTTCGTAAAAATCCAAAGAACTTCACAGATCTTCATTGTAAAGGGTTTAAAACACTGTTTCCCATACTTGTTCAGTGAACCATAAACATGAACCTGTGGAACAGTCAAAACACCTTGAGGATGGATTCAAACAACGTTTTCCATGTTTCAGTCGATATTATGGAGTTAATTCAGAAAAAAGTTTGACTGACCTACACAAGCATCTTTCAGGAAAAACTGGACATCTGCTATGTAACTGAGAGTCTCCTCATTGAAACATCTAAGAAATCGCTAACGCTTGAGGCTATGATTACGCTACCGAATACGGTGTGGGTAGGACTAACAGGTTAAGACAGACGGTAGGCAATTAAGGTCACAGTTATGAAAGCTTAGGACACTAGAGGCCTTTTTGCTGACTCAAAGACACCAAAAGAAAGATGCCCAGTGTCCCTGCTCACCTGCGTGAACATGCCTTAGGCATGCTGCAAGGAGGCATGAGGACTGCAGATGTGGCCAGGGCAATAAATTGCAATGTTCGTACTATGAGACAACTAAGACAGCACTACAGGGAGACAGGATGGACAGCTGATCGTCCTCACAGTGGCAGACAACATGTAACACCTGTACAGGATCGGTACATCCGAACATCACACCTGCGGGACAGGTACAGGATGGCAACAACTGCCCGTGTTACATCAGGAATGCACAATCCCTCAATCAGTGCTCAGACTGTCCGCAATAGGCTGAGAGGCTGGAATGAGGGCTTGTAGGCCTGTTGTAAGGCAGGTCCTCACCAGACATCACTGGCAACAACATCACCTATGGGCACAAACCCACCGTAGATGGACCAGATAGGACTGGAAAAAAGTGCTCTTCACTGACGAGTTGCAGTTTTGTCTCACCGGGGGTGATGGTTGGATTCTCATTTATTGTCGAAAGGAATGAGCGTTACACTGAGATATGTACTCTGAAGCGGGATCGGTTTGGAGGTGGAGGGTTCGTCATGGTCTGGAGTGGTGTTACAGCATCATCGGACTGAGCTTGTTGTCATTGCAGGCAATCTCAACGCTGTGCGTTACAGGGAAGACATCCTTCTCCCTCATGTGGTACCCTTCCTGCAGGATCATCCTGACATGACCCTCCAACATGACAATGCCACCAGTCATACTGCTCGTTCTGTGGGTGATTTCCTGCAAGAGAGGATTGTTCGTGTTCTGCCATGGCCAGTGAAGAGCCCGAATCTCTATGAGCACGTCTGGGACCTGTTGGATTAGAGGGTGAGGGCTAGGGTCATTCCCCCCAGAAATGTCCAGGAACTTGCAGGTGCCTTGGTGGAAGAGTGGGGTAACGTCTCACAGCAAGAACTGGCAAATCTGGTGCAGTCCATGAGGAGATGCACTGCAGTACTTAATGCAGTTGGTGGCCACACCAGATACTGACTTACTTTTGATTTTGACCCCCACCCCCTTTGTTCAGGGACAGATCATTCCATTTAGTCACATCTGTGGAACTTGTTCAGTTTGTCTCAGTTGTTGAGTCTTATGTTCATATAAATATTTACACATGTTAAGTTTGCTGAAAATAAACGCAGTTGACAGAGGACATTTTTTTTTTGCTGAGTTTGTGTATGCAACCAATAACATTTATTTATTTATCCTGGGCACATTCTTAACCTCACTAGGGTACGTGGGACAGTAGCGTCTCACCTGGCCAACATCCAGTGAAATTGCAGAGCGCAAAATTCAAAAATACTAAATTCAAATATTTAACATTCTTGAAAATATGTGTTATACATCAAAATAAAGCTCAACTTCTTGTTAATCCAGCTGCCGTGTCAGATTTCAAAAAGGCTTTATTTTGCGAAAGCAAACCATGACCCGAGTACAGCACCCCGCATACAAACACATGAAAATTATATTTCAACCAGGCCGGTGCGACAAATGTCAGAAATAGCGATATAAAAATGCCTTACCTTTGATGATGTTCTTCTGTTGGCACTCCAAAATGTCCCAGTTACATTACAAATGGTCCTTTTGTTCGATAATGTCCTTCTTTATATCCATAAAAACTCAGTTTAGCTGGCGCACTTCAGTCAATAATCCACTCAGTTTCCCTCCATCAAAATGAATCCCAAACGTTACTAATAAACTTTTCCAAACAAGTCAAAACAACGTTTATAATCAAACCTTAGGTATCCTAATACACAAATAAACAATCAAATTTAAGACTGAGAATAGTGTGTTCATTCCTGGAAGTAAATAAGAAAGAACGCGCTTTCCTCCACACGCTTGGAAATTCTACAGCTAAAATGGGAGCCACCTAGAAAAACTACAATTTCCAGGTAATTTTTCCAATAACCAGCCTGAAACTCCTAAAGACTGTTGACATCTAGGGGAAGCCCTTGGAACTGCAATTTGGGAGGATTTGGGCTTATAAATTATAGTACTAGCCATTGAAAATAGTGATAAGCTGGGTTTTTTTGGGGGGGGGGTTGTCCTGGGTTTCGCCTGCCATATCAGTTCTGTTGTCCTCACAGACATAAATTTTAACAGTTTTAGAAACTTTAGTGTGTTTTCTATCTAAACCAATTATATGCATATCCTAGCTTCTGTGCGTGAGCAACAAGCAGTTTACTTTGGGCACGCTTTTCATCCGGATGTCAAAATACTGCCCCCTACCCCAGAGAGGTTAGCAGGTTGGCCTGTCAATCCATCCCTGTGGGTGGGATTGTCAGAGTGGAGCAGGGTATTTGAGACAGTCACAGAGTTGGTAGGGTTTCAGACTAGAGGTCGACCGATTATGATTTTTTTTAAACACCGATACCAATTATTGGAGAATCAAAGAAAAGCAGATACCGATTAAAATCGGACAATTTTATATTTTTATTTATAATAATGACAAGTACAACAATACTGAATGAACACCTATTTTAACTTAATATAATACATCAATAAAATACATTTAGCCTCAATGTAACGTCGTTCTTCGTTTGTCGAAAGAGAGTCGGACCGAAATGCAGCGTGGTGGTTATCTTTAATGAAGGAAAACGGAACGATACATGAACATAACTATTACAAAATACAAAACAACAAACGGAATGTGAAACCTATTACAGCCTATCTGGTGAAACTACACAGAGACAGGGACAATCACCCACGAAATACAAAGCGAAACCAGGCTACCTAAATACGGTTCCCAATCAGAGACAACGAGAATCACCTGACTCTGATTGAGAACCGCCTCAGGCAGCCAAGCCCATACAACACCCCTACTCAGCCGCAATCCCAATAATACAAAAACCCCAATACGAAATACAACAACATAAACCCATGTCACACCCTGGCCTGAACAAAATAATAAAGAAAATACAAAATACTAAGACCAAGGCGTGACAGAACCCCCCCTAAGGTGCGGACTCCCGGACGCACCTCAAAACCATAGGGAGGGTCCGGGTGGGCGTCTGTCCATGGTGGCGGTTCCGGCTCGGGACGTGGACCCCACTCCATTAATGTCCTAGTTCCTCCCCTTCGCGTCCTGGGATAATCCACCCTCGCCACAGACCATGGCCTAATAGTCCTCACCCAGAACCCCACTGAACTGAGGAGCAGCTCGGGACTGAGGGGCAGCTCGGGACTGAGGGGCAGCCCGGGACTGAGGGGCAGCCCGGGACTGAGGGGATGCCCAGTACTGAGAGAAAGCCCAGTACTGAGAGGAAGCCCAAGCAGGTAGTAGGCTCCGGTAGATCCTGGCTGGCTGGCGGATCTGGAAGAGACTGGTTGACTGGCAGATCTGGCAGATCTAGAAGATCATGGCTGACTGGCGGATCAAGCTGCTCTATGCAGACTGACAGTTCTGGCTGCTTCATGCAGACTGACAGCTCTGGCTGCTTTGAACAGACAGACAGCTCTGGCTGCTCCATGCAGACTGACAGCTTTGACTGCTCCATGCAGACTGACAGCTTTGACTGCTCCATGCAGACTGACAGCTCTGGCTGCTTTATGCAGACTGACAGCTCTGACTGCTCCATGCAGGCTGACAGCACCCTGCAGACTGACAGCTCTGGCTGCTTCATGCAGACTGACAGCTCAGGCTGCTCCGAATAGGCAGGAGGCTCCGGCAGCGCAGGAGGGAAGGAAGGCTCTGGCTGTGCTGAACAGGCGAGGCGCACTGACGGCCTGGTGTGTGGTGCTGGAACTGGTGCTACAGGATCGAGGACACGCACAGGAAGCCTGGTGCGGGGAGCTGCTACCGGAGGACTGGTGTGTGAAGGTGGCACAGGATGGACTGGACCGTGAAGGTGTACTGGAGAGCCTGAGAGCAGGACTGGCACAGGATGTGCAAGGCTCGGTAGGTACACAGGAGGCCTGGTGCGTGAGGCTGGCACATTTTCCACCAGCCGAGTAACACGCACCTCAGGACGAGTATGGAGCGCTGACCCAGGTGCCATTAAATCCCCGACACGCTCCGTCGGACGAATATCGTACCTATAGCACCATGCTAGCAACTCCCTCATTACCCTCTCCTCCACTTTCCCCATTAACTCCTTCACAGTCTCTGCTTCGCTCACCTCTAACACCGGCTCTGGTCTCCTCCTTGGCTCCTCACGATAAACAAGGAGAGTTGGCTCTGGATAGACCGGACCGTGCAGGCGCACTGGAGCTCTTGAGCACCGAGCCTGCCCAACCTTACCTGGCTCGATGCCCACTCTAGCCCGGCCAATATGAAGGGCTGGTATGTGCCGCACCGGGCTATGCACCCGCACTGGAAACACCGTGCGCTCCATAGCATAACACGGTGCCTGCCCGGTCTCTCTAGCCCCCCGGTAAGCACAGGGAGTTTGCGCAGGTCTCCTACCTGGCATAGCCATACTCTCTTTAAGAACCCCCCCAATAATTTTTTTGGGGCTGCTTTTCGGGCTTCCTTGCCAACCGTGTTCCCTCGTATCGTCGGCTCCTATCTCCGGCTGCCTCTGCTCTCCTTAGTGCCTCCACGTGTTCCCATGGGAGGCGATCTCTTCCGGCCAGTATCTCCTCCCAAGTGTAACAACCTTTACCATCCAACACGTCTTCCCATGTCCATTCTCCGAATAATTCATCCTCCTTTTGCTGCTCCAGCAGTCGCTGCCTGTTTCCACGCCACTCGGTCCGTGTGTGGTGGGTGATTCTGTAACGGCGTTCTTCGTTTGTCGAAAGAGTCGGACCGAAATGCAGCGTGGTGGTTACTCATGATCTTTAATGAAGGATCGCGATACATGAACATAACTATTACAAAATACAAAACAACAAACGGAACGTGAAACCTATTACAGCTTATCTGGTGAAACTACACAGAGACAGGAACAATCACCCACGAAATACACAGTGAACCCCGGCTACCTAAATACGGTTCCCAATCAGAGACAACGAGAATCACCTGACTCTGATTGAGAACCGCCTCAGGCAGCCAAGCCCATACAACACCCCTACTCAGCCGCAATCCCAATAATACAAAAACCCCAATACGAAATACAACAACCCATGTCACACCCTGGCCTGAACAAAATAATAAAGAAAACACAAAATACTAAGACCAAGGCGTGACACTCAAATAATGAAACATATCGAATTTGGATTAAATAACGCAAAAACAAAGTGTTGGAGAAGAAAGTAAAAGTGCAATATGTGCCAAGTAAAAAAGCTAACATTTAAGTTCCATGCTCAGAACATATGAAAGCTGGTGGTTCCTTTCAAGCGTCTGCTAAATGACATAAATGTAAATGTAAAATGTAACATGAGTCTTCAATATTCCCAGGTAAGAAGTTAGAAGTTGTAGTTATTATAGGAATTATAGGACTATTTATCTCTATACCATTTGGTATTTCATATACCTTTGACTATTGGATGTTCTTATAGGCACTATAGTATTGCCAGTTTAACAGTATAGCTTCCGTCCCTCTCCTTGCCCCTACTTGGGCTTGAACCAGGGACACATTGACAACAGCCACCCTCGAAGCATCATTACCCATCACTCCACAAAAGCCGCGGAGCAAGGGGAACAACTACTTCAAGGTCTCAGAGCGAGTGACGTCACCGATTGAAAAGCTATTAGTGCACAACCCGCTAACTAGCTAGCCATTTCACATCGGTTACACCAGCCTAATCTACGGAGTTGATGAGCTGTTTATGAGTTCAAGCCTAATGCTTGAAGCACAGCAAAGAGCTGCTGGCAAATGCAGGAAAGTTTAATGCTAGCTAGCAACTTACCTTGGCTTCTTGCGGCTCTCGCGAAACAGCCTGCCACGCAGTCTTCTCGTGGAGTGCAATGTAATCGGGCACAATCGGTGTCCAAAAATGCAGATTACCGATTGTTGTGAAAACTCGAAATCGGCCCTAATTAAATCTTCCATTCCGATTAAATCGGTCGACCTCTATTTCAGACATATCAATCGATCACTATCGGTGGGATTTTCAGGGAAGGGATGTTTTAGAGTCCCAGGGTTGTTAGGGTTTCAGACCTGTTATTTAATTATTGGGGGTGGGATTTTCAGGGGAAGGGAATAGGTTAGTAATCTAGTCATTTAAACACTTTTTCCCCAATAGGTTTGGGCGGTAACGAGACTGTCATACTGGGATATTTGGTAATACTGGCACTGAACACAAGGGGAGCTGCTATCAAACCCCACTAATATGCTGTAATCCGAAGGTTAGCAATGCTTACAAGTATACTGAACAAAAACAAACATGAAACAATTTCAAAGATTTTACTGAGTTACCGTTCCTATGAGAAAATCAGTCAATTGAAATAAATTCATTAGCCCCCAATCTACATATTTCACATGATTGGGAATACAGATCTGATCAAAATGGGCCTCAGGATCACGTCACAGTATTTTTGTGCATTCAAATTGCCACCGATAAAATGCTATTTTGTTCGTGGTCCAAAGCTCATGCCTGCTCATGCCTGCCCATACCATAACCTCACAGCCAGCATGGGGCACTCTGTCCACAATATTGACATCAGCAAACCTCTCGCCCACAAAACACCATAAACATGGTCTGCGGTTGTGGGGCAAGTTGGATGTACTGACAAATTTCTTCGAAAACAACATTTCAGGCAGCTTATGGTCAAGAAATAAACATTGAATTCTCTGGCAACAGCTCTGTTGGACATTCCATGAGTCAGCATGCCAATTTCACGCTCCCTCAAAACTTGAGACACCTGTGGCATTGTGTTGCGTGACAAAACTGCACATTTTAGAGTGGCCTTTTAGGTGCACCTGTGTAATGATCATGCTGTTTAATCAGCTCCTTGATAATCCACCTACCTGACAGGTGTGGCAAAGGAGTAATGCTTATTAACAGGTATGGAAACACATTTAGTCACCAAATTTGGGAGAAATAAGCATTGTTCGTATGGAACATTTCTGCAATCTTTTATTTCAGCTCACGAGACCAACCATTTACATGTTGCGTATATATTTTTGTTCAGTGTACATGTAAAATTCCATAGAGAATGCTAATTAAATGCTGATGAGTGCATTGCGAACATTTTGTAGAGCTTCGGATATAAACTATACAAGTATATGTAAATAAGAATGTTCTTAACTGTTTTGCCCAAATATAAATTTTAAAAATGAGAATGTTACTCAAATTCTACTCACAGTTTGCTGCACGCGCAAAACAAATAGGCAGCAAGGCTCTTGATCTGAGGGGATTCTATGCTGTTGTAACGGATGTGAAACGGCTAGCTTAGTTAGCGGTGCGCGCTAAATAGCGTTTCAATCGGTGACATCACTTGCTCTGAGACCTTGAAGTAGTGGTTCCCCTTGCTCTGCAAGGGCCGCGGCTTTTGTGGAGCGATGGGTAACGATGCTTCGTGGGTGACTGTTGTTGATGTGTGCAGAGGGTCCCTGGTTCGCGCCCGGGTATGGGCGAGGGGACAGTCTAAAGTTATACTGTTACACTGTTACCAAGCAAATAATTGATTTAGGACATAGTTAACCTCTTAACTAGATAGCTAACTAGCTACTAAATTAGCACACCAAAACACACAACTGCAGAGAATTTAGCACATTTTAGACAGTTATCATAATAGTTATAAGATATCTAGCTGGCAAAAATGTAGCTGTGAATTCCTTACTGTAATTAGATCACCTGGAGCATGCTGCACAACAGTGAGTTACTCACAAGGCTCCGGACAAACACCACGTGACATGTGACTACCGTAAGCTTCATAATATTGTGACAAGTGAAATTTAGAACGTAATGTTCTTTATCTCCTAACGTATTGTGCAAGTTGACTGCAGGTATTTACTTAAAGTGCATATCAGTATTCAAATGTATAAAATAAATAGTAAATAGTTTCAATGGTATTGAAAAACCATCCTGTGGCTTTTTCCAAATATCTCGGTATACAGTATATACGGTTTACCAAAGCCTATTTTCCAATATAATTTGTGGCTAAACCTAAGAAAAATAGTTGTGTTCCGTTCATAAATATGGATTCCCCCTGTTAAGAAACTGTTGAAATTTTAACACTCAAATTTTCTGGGGGGACACACACACTCCCTCCCAAGCTTTTGCACCCCCACTTTCAGACAAAGTTAGGCACCCATGCACTACCTACCTAGATAGTAACGTAAGCAAATGCTTGTGTTATTTAATGTTAGTCATCTTAGTGACTTTAGACAGACAACGCAGTGATGAACTGCACACAATAGCAGCTAAAACATTATCTCGCTAGCTAACCAAGTAACCTTAACTAGCTAATGTTCTCAGATAATAGCTAGAGGGAGACCAATATGACAGAGCAAGAAAGCTAGCTCGCTCATAGAAATTAAATGAGCTGGATAAATAGCTAGCTTAAGACGCTCGTTCTAGTTTAGCTGTCAATGTGAAACACAGGAGAGACAGCAATCGGACTGGAGGAATCCCCATTTCGTGATACACAAGAACTGGCTACACTACTATGGTATGGCTGAGCATGACTGAACTGTGGCTAGTTGCTAACGTTAGCCTTCTTAGGCTGCGTTTAGACAGGCAGCCCAATTCAGATTTTGTTTCTCTCTAATTTCTCTTTAGACTAAAAAGATCTGTTCTGAAAAAAGAGCTGATGTGAATGTGATTGGTCAAAAGAACAATCAGTGGAAAGAATATCAGAAGTGAATGCCTGCCTGTTTAAACGCAGCTTTTTAGCTCGCTAGCAAGCAACCAATCTCCAACACATGGGGTGATGTGGAGAGCTCAAATTAAATAAAGACACTTACCAGAACCACCTGGACTCTTTGACGATCACCTGAGAGTCATAGTAAGACGAGAGCAGCTGTTTTCAAAAAGAAAAACGTTGTTGCAGAGAAGTATAGCTAGCTAGCTGGCTATATATATTTTATATCGAATGTAGTCGCCTCACAATTAAATGTTGACAGCTCAGTGAAAGAACGAATGAGGCGTCGGATTAACTGCCTGAAACTTCCTCACTTACCAAGAGGAAGTGAAGGCGTGAGGCACAGGATATGAGATCACGAAAGAACATACGCGATTATAAACTCCGTGGTCAAATAGCGCACATATTTCTGCCTTATATTATCATCACAATATCTTCATTCACCTCGCTGGGGTCACATTTGTTGTATTTAAACATTACAATCTACATGTCATACATACTTGTACGCTGGCATGCATACCCACAGCATGGAAGGGTGTTTTCCATTCATGATTCCATCTGGCTAGGCGTGTTCTTCTTGCATGAAATATTATTGTAGAAATAACATGGATTCATTCAAGACCAGACAATATAGCTTAATTGCTTTAACACGGCAATTTCTTGTATTTTACTCTGGATGGCAGAACATTATGAGATCTATTGAAACTACCGAGAACAGTCTGTCATAGTATATGACGAGCAAAAGCTCATACATTTTAGACCGGCTATAATACATCCCACGTCTCTCTTCCCTCAGAGCGAGCGACCAATGACGTACTCACCAATCCTAAAGAAAAACAAGAAAGCCCATTCAGGACTGGTGCCTCAGATGTTTTAATCCTTGCTCCCAGTCAGTTGTGCAAACAGAATTCCAACTATTTATATGGAAGGACAGTTTGTTTTAATTTTCCCCTGTCTCGGAAGGGAAAATAATCAACCTCAGGCCCTGGCACCTCACAGCCCAGAGGTTGGGCAATGCAAGCTCTGAATTCAGACTACATCAGAACACAAGGCACTGGCAGTGACTGGGCTTCAGGACCTGCATGTACTCTGTATGTGTGCTATGCTGTCTCTATTTTCAGCATGTCAAAGGAGCTTGAGACAAATATGGTAATAAGCCTTTATAGATGTGCAATATAAAAGAAAATGTAATGAGGACACTGAAATTCATTGTCACAAGAATTCGTGTTGATGTAGTCAAGAGGTTTTAAATTAATGGCAAATTTCTACTGTTTATCAGCAATTGCTTGGCTGGCCCTCGTTCTTATCACAGACCAATGTCTTCAGCAGACATTTCACCAAAGGAAATGTAATGGGGTGGAGAAGAATGTGCTTCACAACTTTGCTCTAATCTATGTATTGTCCTATTATCAGAACCCAGGGAAGTCACTTGAATGCCCATCAGTTAAAACAAGTCTGTGACTCTGGCACTGTACTACCCAGCCCGCAGTTCGAGAAACGGGCCAGACAGGCAGGGGAGTGGGAGCTACTGGGAAGGACGGAGGAGCCCATTCCGTCTAGTCTGGCCCTTATCAGGTTTGCTGGGCCTTTTCCAGTTCAGCCCTGATAACCCGACCTTACTAGTAAAATACAGGAAGTGAACCCTTGACCTTGCGAGGCGGCCAGGGAGTGACACTGTTTTATAAGGGGAGGTCTACGGTGACACATCCCTAATGGGTCTTGTTAGTTAGTGCAGGCCATGCAAAAGCCAGGCTGGTAAGTAGTTTGGGTGTCATCCGTTTAATGAGCGGTGCAAACCCATAACAGGCAAGCTGTCTGCAAGGCCAACTGAGCATCTGAGGAGCGATAACGGCATTTGTATTCGACACACTGAGAAAGAGAATAACAAGACAGATACACAGCCATATAATGTGTATATGAGCCATTTAACCCAGTCATTCAATATTTAATGAAACAACAAACTGCTGGATCAATGTCCAAATTGTTATGTAAACTCCACAGGACACTTATGATGGCAAACCAGTAACATATATGACACCCAATGAAAGTAGGAGACATGACAATAAAAACACAAAGTTTGATGACAGATACATTATTTGCACTTTTATTACCTTATATAGTCACAATACAAAACACAGATCTGACACAATGTGATATAATGAGGAACTATTACCAGGTCATTCACCAGTGTTTGAAATGATCATGCCACTCCAGTCACCACTCTGCTTGATATGCTCTTTATAGTCTGTCCAATGATGCCACAGATCCAGACAGTGGGAGTTTTGGGCTTCGGTTCTTTGGTCATTCTTGCAGGGGAAACTGCTACACTTTCTCATGCTCTTTTGGCAGTTTTTTCCACTGTGCATTTGCTTTTTCATAATCCCACCGTTGTTTTGTTATAAGGCAGAGATACTGTTTATCTATTATGCATATTCACTATGAATGACATGTTGTTTATGTCTACATCTTAATCACATGATTGTGTTCTTGTTCTCTGTGGAAATATTCTACACTGCAATAAAACACAACAATGTTCATTTTTTCACTCCAACCTGCAAACTGTGATACTCAATGATGTCACATGTTCAACCAATCAACTCCTCAGTCATTGGAGGGCAGTGTACAAAATGTTGAGCCAAGCCCCTGACCAGCAAGCATCACACAGGAGACTGTAAACAGCTCCCAAAATATCAGAGCCAAGTGACGAATCCCCTATAGACTAGGCAACCAATTTGCTTGCTTCCGAGGCAGACTGGCCCTGCCTCAGTCTTTAATCAAAGATCTTTAACAGCAGAACAATCGGGCCACAATGCATATCTTGAACAATTCAACCCCTCCGCCTCACCCCTACCCCACTAGAATGAGCACTCAGCAGAAATGAGCTAGAAACACAATACAAAGCAAATTCCAAACAGCTTTCTTGTGGCTGGGGTTGTTTTTAGAGTATGAAGAAACAGAGCCAGAGTCCTGTGGTGAGATTATGCAGCTGGCAAATTGCAAAAGGCCTTATTTCCTCATGGGATTTCAATGCAAAAGTAATTAGTGAAATGCAAAACAACCTAAATTATTTCAGTTAACTTCATGATTTATGCAAATTATTTTAATATCATTCAGTTGTAAAACAAAATACTTAAAATCCTTAGCCCATTTGTTCTCCAAATAAGATCAAACAACTTTACAGCTCTATGGCCTAAGCCTAGAGTTTAGTTTGATAAAATATAAAGGTACACTACCGTTCCAAAGTTCGGGGTCACTTACAGTTGAAGTCGGAAGTTTACATACACTTAGGTTTGACTCATTAAAACTCGTTTTTCAACCTCTCCACACATTTCTTGTTAACAAACTACAGTTTGGCAAGTCAGTTAAGACATCTACTTTGTGCACGACTGTCACGTCCTGGCCATAGAGAGGCTTTTATTCTCTATTTTGGTTAGGCCAGGGTGTGACTAGGGTGGGCATTCTAGTTTCTTTATTTCTATGTTTTATATTTCTTTGTTTTTTGCCGAGTGTGATTCCCAATCAGAGGCAGCTGTTTATCGTTGTCTCTGATTGTGGATCACATATAAGCTGTCACTCCTTTTGGTGTTTGTTGGGATCTTGTTTTTTGTTAGCTCTGTGAAGCCTGCAGTTCGTTATTCTTTTTGTTGTTGTTTGGTGTTCTGAGTAATTAAAGAATCATGAACACTTACAATGCTGCACCTTGGTCTCCTTCAGACGACAAATATTACAGAAAATCCCACCACAAACGGACCAAGCAGTGTGGTCAGGAGGACTGGACATGGGAGGACATCCTGGACGGCAAAGGATACTGGACGTGGGAGGAGATCCTGGCCGTAAGGGATCCTCTCCCATGGGAACAGGTGGAAGCAGCGAGGGAGTCACGGCAACGAAGTAAGCACGAGAGGCAGCCCCAAAACATTTTTGGGGGGGACACACGGAGAGTTTGGTGGAGTTAGTTTGTAGACCTGAGCCAACTCCCAATGCTTACCGTGGGGAGAGAATGACTGGTCAAGCACCGTGTTATCCAGTTCTGCGCACCATGCCTTCGGTGCGCAGCCACAGCCCTGTGCGCTCTCTGCAAGCTCCCCGCAGTTGTCGTGCTAGTGTGGCATTCAGCCAGGAGGGATTGTGCCAGCTCAGCGCTCCTGGCCTCAGGTGATTCTCTTTATCCCAGGTTATCCTGCGCCAGCTCTATGCACGGTATCCCCAGTTCGCCAGGACAACCCAGTGCGGCCTGTTCCAGCTCCCTGCACTTGCCGGGCTAAGGGGGGTATCCAGCCAGGACAAGTTATGCCAGCTCTGCGCTCCAGACCTCCGGTGCACGTCCCCGGTCCAGTGTGTCCTGCGCTGGCTCTACGCACTATGCCTCCAGTGCGCCGTCATAGCCCAGTGCGTCCTGTGCCAGCTCTCCACACTCACCGAGCTAGAGTGGGTATCCAGCCAGGACGTGTTGTGGCAGCTCCACTCACTAGGCTGCCAGTACGTCTCCTCAGTCCGGTGAGACCTGTTCCAGCTCCACGTTCAAAGCCTCCAGTGATGATCCATGGCATGAAGCCTCCAGTGATGATCCATGGCACGGAGCCTCCAGTGATGATCCATGGCACGGAGCCTCCAGTGATGATCCATGGCACGGAGCCTCCAGTGATGATCCATGGCACAGAGCCTCCAGTGATGATCCATGGCACGAAGCCTCCAGCGACGGGTCCCCAGTCAGGAGCCTCCAGCGACGGTCCAGAGCCTCCGGGCAATGATCGGTGGTCTGGTTCCGCTGGCGATGATCTGCGGCCCGGTTCCTCCAGTGAAGGTCCATGCACCAGGGCCGCCACCAAAGCTAAGGGATCTGCGGGCGGAGAGGGGTCTACGTCCCGCACCAGAGCCGCCGCCGTGAAGAGATGCCCACCCGGACCCTACCCTTTAGAGTCAGGTTTTGCTGTCGGAGTCTGCACCTTTGGGTGGGGGTACTGTCACGCCCTGGCCATAGAGGCTTTTATTCTCTATTTTGGTTAGGCCAGGGTGTGACTAGGTTGGGCATTCTAGTTTCTTGATTTCTATGTTTTCTATTTCTTTGTTTTTTGCCTAGTGTGGTTCCCAATCAGAGGCAGATTATTTCACTTATATTCACTGTATTACAATTCCAGTGGGTCAGAAGTTTACATACACTAAGTTGACTGTGCCTTTATAAAGCTAGGAAAATTACAGAAAATGATGTCGTGGCTTTGGAAGCTTTTGATAGACTAATTGACATAATTTGAGTCACTTGGAGGTGTACCTGTGGATGTATTTCAAGGCCAACCTTCAAACTCTGTGCCTCTTTGCTTGATATCATGGGAAAATCAAAGGAAAACAGCCAAGACCTCAGAAAAGAAATGGTAGACCTCCAAAAGTATGGTTCATCCTTGGGAGCATTTTCCAAAGGCCTGAAAGTACCACGTTCATCTGTACAAACAATAGCACGCAAGTATAAACACCATGGGACCATGCATCCGTCATACCGCTCAGGAAGGACACGCGCTTTGTCTCCTAGAGATGAACGTACTTTGGCACGAAAAGTGGAAATCAATCCCAGAACAACAGCAAAGGACCTTGTGAAGATGCTGGATGAAACAGGTACAAAAGTATCTATATCCACAGTAAAACAAGTCCTATATCGACATAACCTGAAAGGTTGCTCAGCAAGGAAGAAGCCAATGCTACAAAACCACCATTAAAAGCCAGACTACGGTTTGCAACTGCACATGGGGACAAAGATCGTACTTTTGGGAGAAATGTCCTCTTGTCTGATGAAACCAAAATAGAACTGTTTGGCCAAAATTACCATCGTTATGTTTGGAGAAAAAGGGGAAGCTTGCAAGCCGAAGAACACCCTCCCAACCGTGAAGCATCATGTTTTGGGGGTGCTTTGCTGCAAGGGGGACTGGTGCACTTCACAAAATAGATAACATCATGAGGAGAAAATGATGTGGCTATATAGAAGCAACATCTCAAGACATCAGTCAGGAAGTTAAAGCTTGGTTGCAAATGGGTCTTCCAAATGGACAATGACCCCAAGCATACTTCCAAAGTTGTGGCAAAATGGCTTAAGGGCAACAAAGCCCTGACCTCAATCCTATAGAAAATTTGTGGGCAGAACTGAAAAAGTGTGTGTGAGCAAGGAGGCCTACAACCTGACTCAGTTACACAATCTCTGTCAGGAGGAATAAGCCAAAATTCACCCAACTTATTGTGGGAAGCTTGTGGAAGGCTACCCAAAACGTTTGACCCAAGTTAAACAATTTAAAGGCAATGCTATTCACCCAACTTATTGTGGGAAGCTTGTGGAAGGCTACCCAAAACGTTTGACCCAAGTTAAACAATTTAAAGGCAATGCTACCAAATACTAATTGAGTGTATGTACATTTCTGACCTACTGGGAATGTGATGAAAGAAATAAAAGCTGAAATATTTAATTCACTCTACTATTATTCTGACATTAGACATTATTAAAATGAAGTGGTGATCCTAACTGACCTAAGACAGGGAATCTTTACTTGTGTTAAATGACAGGAATTGTGAAAAACTGAGTTTTAATGTATTTGGCTAAGTTGTATGTAAACTTCCGACATCTGTAAATTAAACTGTACATTTTCTTGTTTTTGAAAGAAAAGCCCCATTAAAATAACATGAAATTGATCAGAAATATGTCCTCCTGACAGAGCTTATTTTTTACCCCCCTTTTCATGGTATCCAATTGTTAGTAGTTACTATCTTGTCTCATCGCTATAACTCCCATATGGCCTCGTCAAAAGCATGCGTCCTCCGAAACACTACCCAACCAAGTAGCACTGCTTCTTAACACAGCATGCATCCAACCCAGAAGCCAGCCGGATATCCCTACCGGCCAAGCCCTCCCTAAACCAGTTGTGTGTTGCCCCACGGACCTCCACGTTGGAGCCGGCTGCGACAGAGCCTGGGCGCGAACCCAGGGTCTCTGGTGGCACAGCTAGCACTGCGATGCAGTGCCCTAGACCACTGCGCCACCCAGGAGGCCCTGCCAGTGTAGACAATGTTAATGTTGTAAATTACTATTGGAGCTGGAAACGGCAGATTTTTTATGGAATATCTACATAGGCGAATAGATGCCCATTATCAGGAAACATCACTCCTGTGTTCCAATGGCACATTGTGTTAGCTAATCTAGACTCATCATTTTAAAAGGCTAATTGATCATTAGAAAACCCTTTTGCAATTATGTTAGCACAGCTGAAAACTGTTGTTTTGATTAAAGAAGCAATAAAACTGGCCTTATTTAGACTAGTTGAGTATCTGGAGCATCAGCATTTGTGAGTTCGATTACAGGCTCAAAATGACCAGAAAGAAATAAGTTTCTACTGAAACTTGTCAGTAATTCTTGTTCTGAGAAATGAAGGCTATTCCATGCAATAAATTGCCAACAAACTGAAGATCTCGTTCTACGCTGTGTACTACTCTCTTCACAGAACAGCACAAACTGTCTCTAACCAGAGTAGAGAGAGGAGTGAGAGGCCCCATTGCACAACTGAGCAAGAGGACAAGTACATTAGAGTGTCTAGTTTGAGAAACAGACGCCTTACAAGTCCTCAGCTGGCAACTTCATTAAATAGTACCCGCAAAACATCAGTCTCAATGTCAACAGTGAAGAGGCGACTCCGGGATGCTGGCCTTCTAGGCAGAGTTGCATAGAAAAAGCCCTATCTCAGACTAGTCAATAAAACATAAAAGATTAAGATGGGCAAAAGAACACAGACACTGGACAGAGGAAGATTGGAGAAAAGTGTTATGGACAGACTCATCTAAATTTGAGGTGTTCGGATCACAAAGAACGTCATTCGTGAGATGAAGAAAAAATGAAAAGATGCTGGAGGAGTGCTTGACGCCATCTGTCAAGCATTGTGGAGACAATGTGATGGTCTGGGGTTGCTTTGGTGTTGGTTAAGTGGGAGATTTATACAGGTTAAAAGGGATAATGAAGAAGGAAGCCTACCACTCCATTTTGCAACACCATGCCATACCCTGTGGACGGCGTTTAATTGGAGACATTCTTCCTACAACAGGACAATGACCCACAGCACAGCTCCAAACTATGCAAGAACTATTTAGGGAAGAAGCAGTCAACTGGTATTCTGTCTATAATGAAGTGGCCAGCACAGTCACCGGATCTCAACCCTATTGAGCTGTTGTGGGAGCAGCTTGACCGTATGGTGCGTAAGAAGTGCCCATCAAGCCAATCCAACTTGTGGGAGGTGCTTCAGGAAGCATGGGGTGAAATCTCTTCAGATTACCTCAACAAATTGACAACTAGAATGCCAAAGGTCTGCAAGGCTGTAATTGCTGCAAATGGAAGATTCTTTGACGAAAGAAAAGTTTGATGGACAATTATTATTTCAATTAAAAATCATTATTTATAACCTTGTCAACTTCTTGACTATATTTCCTCTTAATTTTGCAAGTCATTTCATGTATATTTTCATGGAAAACAAGGACACTTCTAAGTGACCCTAAACTGTTGAATGGTGGTGTAGCTGGCACTGCAATAAGAATAGCACTTCTCAGACCTATAGGAACACATTTGGCAGGCTGCCAGCCCATCCCCATTTATAGATGATTTGTCAGTGTTAGTGATTGAAGATTATGCAATATGTGTAGACGGAACTGAGCGGGAGTCGTTCCCCCGCCATATTACTAAGTAATTGGACGTCTGACCTTTGTCAGACCTTGGTAAATTCTAACCAGAGGGAAAGAATAACATTTGAAATGTTAAGTAATTGGATGAAAAAGACCTCAAATACTTGCATGCCACTGCTGACAAAATGACAACGACTCAATTCAAAGACATGTTAACTACAATATGTTCTGAACCCCTGTTTGGGCCCTACTGCTCTTTGACACACTTAAACCAGGGGAGGTTCACATCATTAGCTTTTTCCTGTTTGGTGAATAGTATAAAGTTCCAATTGTTTTCGCTCACACCATTTGCAATTGTTTCAGATAAAATGACGTCCTCCATGACTTTACTTTCAGAGAGCTCCATTATTCTAAAGATGTGAGGGACAAAAGGGTGCCAATAGAAAATGTATTTTCCACAAGGCACTAAAGACATCGCACAATCACCACCCCAACAATTCTAAACTCTTTTCCTAATTATGAGGTTGACAGGTTGCTTATGAGTCGTTCCACATGATTTCAATCCCTTTCTGACAGCACCACTTTCATACATGTTTACCCATGGTAGAAATGATCAGAAAGTGACTTTTTTGACCTGAATGAATGCCAAAACATTCACATGATCCAGGTGCTCAAAATGTATCCACTTTGCATACCATACCATTAGACATCCGTCTTCATCACTGAAAAACAGAAACGGTTGAGTTTGATATAATTTGAAATCTTTGTCAAACTAGGGTTGATTAAACTATTTCATACATTTTTTTAAAACAGATTTTTACCTTTAATGTCAATATCTAAAAATGCATACACTTTTTCTCATGTTCATAGCTTAGAACTTAGAACCTATTTTACATCAGAGGTGTTTGTTGTGCCCACCATCGGTTGACACTAAGCATGCTCTTGAATACAGGGTGGACGTCATGTTTTGGCTGATAAATGTACTAAAATGTGAGGACAATTCAACTTCAGCTTTCAAATGGTACCATAAAGATGGTTGAAGATTCACACATCAGAAAATGTTTATCAGGAAACCTTTGAAATCATAGAAATATAGATACTGTGACGAACCTCCCACTCTGTCTGCCGTATTCTGTCTTTGTTCTTGTTTCCTTATTAGGATGCCGGTGGGCGGAGTTGAGAGGGTCGTCAGCTACATGGGAAACACCTGGGCCAGGTGTCTCCCAGGATAAATAGACCTCTTCCACATTCATGGAGGAGACTCTCTCCATGCAGACACCTTTTGTAGATTCTGTTGTGGTTCTTGGTGGCCGTTTGTTTGTTTGCTTTGGCACCTTTCATCACCCTGCATTATCACATTCATGCATGCAAAACACTCACTTACACTACTGATTACTGATTACATACACCATTGTATATTATACTTAGTTACTTATTTAATAAATATATATTTTGCTAATCCTTATCTCCACGTTGTCTCCCTTTGTTACGGGCTTTGAGCCGGTTCGTGACAAGTGGGGGCTCATCCGGGATCTTTGAACTATTGGTTTGGGAGACCATGGAGGTACGTGTTTGGTTTGAATATGGTGTTTGAGTGTGATCGGCCCAGTATTGGTTGCCTTTGTTGTTTGGTTTGTGTGCTGCGTTGGAGAGAGTATAATGGTTAGTTTCCAGGCCTTGCCTAGCCTGGAAACTCTTGTTCTACTTTCTGTTGGAAAGTAGAACTGAGGAGGTGAGTAAATCGGCTGTGTACCTCGGTAGGAGATTTGTGTAGGGTAGTGGAACTTGCTATCCAGAGCTATAGCCTTTTTCCCCTGATAGGCTTAGTGACGTGTTTCAATTTGGGACATGTTGGGCATGGTTAAATGTTTGTTATTTTTGTGTGGTGTCTGTGGACTGAGCAGTTGTCTCGGGGACACGTCCGTGGCTTGGTGGAATTTGCCAGCATGCTGGGGAGTTCTATTTCCTTGCCAGCGGGCTACAGTGCGTAAATACCCACCGCAAATCTGCACGAAGACTAGGGTTGAGTTATTGTAGGTTTTGGGGAAGCTCCGTATCTCATCTCCTGTGGTGCTCAGGGTGATTGTCATTTCTCTGGTTGTGGTCTGATGTGCTCAGCAGAGGGGTTGAGCAAGATTACTTACTTATGACTATGGTGTCTCATGTATACAAGTTCATTTGCTTTCCATCAGAGGACCTGTTAGAATTATGTACTTAAGAACAGCTGTGGAAGATCGCTGAACACTACAAGCTTAAATGATTGAAATTAGTGAAATTCTGTTTCGTTGGAAGTGACTATGAATCGTTGGAAGTGACTATGAATCGTTGGAAGTGACTATGAATCGTTGGAAGTGACTATGAATCGTTGGAAGTGACTATGAATCGTTGGAAGTGACTATGAATCGTTGGAAGTGACTATGAATCGTTGGAAGTGACTATGAATCGTTGGGAGTTGTAAAAATTAA
This sequence comes from Oncorhynchus gorbuscha, assembly GCF_021184085.1. Classification (NCBI taxonomy): domain Eukaryota; kingdom Metazoa; phylum Chordata; class Actinopteri; order Salmoniformes; family Salmonidae; genus Oncorhynchus; species Oncorhynchus gorbuscha. The sequence continues at coordinate 18,931,570 of NC_060174.1, forward strand.
GGACCCTGATGTTCTTTTCGTTGGAGTTTGTAGCTGTTGGTCTTTTGTGCCATGTTCCTGAATGTTTACATGACTGACCATTGTTTCGGGTTGTCATGTTCTATCTTTCCTGTCTGTTCCCTCCTGGTCTTGTGTTCTTCTTTCCTCTTAAATATTGCTTCCTATGCGCAGAGGTTGCTGAGGTCTGAGGAGGAGGAGGTTGGTTGGGGCAGGTGGTGTGAACACATAACCCCTCACCAATTTGGGACGCAGAGGCCTGTGTCAATTTGGGACGCAGAGGCCTGTGTCAATTTGGGACGCAGAGGCCTGTGTCAATTTGGGACGCAGAGGCCTGTGTCAATTTGGGACGCAGAGGCCTGTGTCAATTTGGGACGCAGAGGCCTGTGTCAATTTGGGACGCAGAGGCCTGTGTCAATTTGGGACGCAGAGGCCTGTGTCAATTTGGGACGCAGAGGCCTGTGTCAATTTGGGACGCGGGAGGCTGGTATGTTGTTCCGGGGTCCTTGTTGGTCCCCGGTTTTATGGGGGGGAATGTGACGACCCTCCCACTCTGTCTGCCGTATTCTGTCTTTGTTCTTGTTTCCTTATTAGGATGCCGGTGGGCGGAGTTGAGAGGGTCGTCAGCTACATGGGAAACACCTGGGCCAGGTGTCTCCCAGGATAAATAGACCTCTTCCACATTCATGGAGGAGACTCTCTCCATGCAGACACCTTTTGTAGATTCTGTTGTGGTTCTTGGTGGCCGTTTGTTTGTTTGTTTGCTTTGGCACCTTTCATCACCCTGCATTATCACATTCATGCATGCAAAACACTCACTTACACTACTGATTACTGATTACACACACCATTGTATATTATACTTAGTTACTTATTTAATAAATATATATTTTGCTAATCCTTATCTCCACGTTGTCTCCCTTTGTTACGGGCTTTGAGCCGGTTCGTGACAATACTAGAATAGACATTCCCATTAAAGTTGAAAATTCGACTGTGGGTGGACCAGCAGCCATATTTTTGGTTGTAATTGGAAGTAAAATGTAAATTCAATCTTTTAAAAATGCCAATGGTGTACCAGCTAAATTGCAGTTGTCTCAAGTGATAAGTCCATTCTATGAATTATGTTTCTATAATTGAAATGACACCCTGTATTGAAAAGTATGCTGTGTCTGGCACAACGCAAAGTCCCAGGGTCGGCTCCAGCATTTTGTGGTTCCAAACGAGATGGTTGTGGGACCCTCCCACCTCGTGGAAAAACATTTAAGGGTCCCCCTCTTGACATTTAAAATATATATAAACAGCTCTGGAAAAAATTAAGAGACCACTGCAAAATTGTCAGTTTCTCTGGTTTTACTATTTATAGTTATGTGCTTGGGTTAAATTAACATTTTTGTTTTATTCTATGAACTACTGACAGCATTTCTCCTAAATTCCAAATATAAATAGTCATTTAGAGCATTTATTTGGAGAAAATGACAACTGGTCAAAATGTCTCTGCTGCTAAAGCCACTTTCTACCACTCTAAATTCCAAGCATCTGCCTCTAACCCTAGGAAGCTCTTTGCCACCTTCTCCTCCCTCCTGAATCCTCCCCCCCCTCCTCCCTCTCTGCAGATGACTTCGTCAACCATTTTGAAAAGAAGGTCGACGACATCCGATCCTCGTTTGCTAAGTCAAACGACACCGCTGGTTCTGCTCACACTGCCCTACCCTGTGCTCTGACCTCTTTCTCCCCTCTCTCTCCAGATGAAATCTCGCGTCTTGTGACGGCCGGCCGCCCAACAACCTGCCCGCTTGACCCTATCCCCTCCTCTCTTCTCCAGACCATTTCCGGAGACCTTCTCCCTTACCTCACCTTGCTCATCAACTCATCCCTGACCGCTGGCTACGTCCCTTCCGTCTTCAAGAGAGCGAGAGTGCACCCCTTCTGAAAAACCCTACACTCGATCCCTCCGATGTCAACAATTACAGACCAGTATCCCTTTCTTTTCTCTCCAAAACTCTTGAACGTGCCGTCCTTGGCCAGCTCTCCCGCTATCTCTCTCTGAATGACCTTCTTGATCCAAATCAGTCAGGTTTCAAGACTAGTCATTCAACTGAGACTGCTCTCCTCTGTATCACGGAGGCGCTCCGCACTGCTAAAGCTAACTCTCTCTCCTCTGCTCTCATCCTTCTAGATCTATCGGCTGCCTTCGATACTGTGAACCATCAGATCCTCCTCTCCACCCTCTCCGAGTTGGGCATCTCCGGCGCGGCCCACGCTTGGATTGCGTCCTACCTGACAGGTCGCTCCTACCAGGTGGCGTGGCGAGAATCTGTCTCCTCACCACGCGCTCTCACCACTGGTGTCCCCCAGGGCTCTGTTCTAGGCCCTCTCCTATTCTCGCTATACACCAAGTCACTTGGCTCTGTCATAACCTCACATGGTCTCTCCTATCATTGCTATGCAGACAACACACAATGAATCTTCTCCTTTCCCCCTTCTGATGACCAGGTGGCGAATCGCATCTCTGCATGTATGGCAGACATATCAGTGTGGATGACGGATCACCACCTCAAGCTGAACCTCGGCAAGACGGAGCTGCTCTTCCTCCCGGGGAAGGACTGCTCGTTCCATGATCTCGCCATCACGGTTTACAACTCCATTGTGTCCTCCTCCCAAAGCGCTAAGAACCTTGGCGTGATCCTGGACAACATCCTGTCGTTCTCAACCAACATCAAGGCGGTGGCCCGTTCCTGTAGGTTCATGCTCTACAACATCCTCAGAGTACGACCCTGCCTCACACAGGAAGCGGCGCAGGTCCTAATCCAGGCACTTGTCATCTCCCGTCTGGATTACTGCAACTTGCTGTTGGCTGGGCTCCCTGCCTGTGCCATTAAACCCCTTCAACTCATCCAGAACGCCGCAGCCGTCTGGTGTTCAACCTTCCCAAGTTCTCTCACGTCACCCCGCTCCTCCGTTCTCTCCACTGGCTTCCAGTTGAAGCTCGCATCCGCTACAAGACCATGGTGCTTGCCTACGGAGCTGTGAGGGGAACGGCACCTCAGTACCTCCAGGCTCTGATCAGGCCCTACACCCAAACAAGGGCACTGCGTTCATCCACCTCTGGCCTGCTCGCCTCCCTACCACTGAGGAAGTACAGCTCCCGCTCAGCCCAGTCAAAACTGTTCGCTGCTCTGGCCCCCCAATGGTGGAACAAACTCCCTCACGACGCCAGGACAGCGAGTCAATCACCACCTTCCGGAGACACCTGAAACCCCACCTCTTTAAGGAATACCTAGGATAGGATAAGTAATCCCTCTCACCCCCCCCCTTTAAGATTTAGATGCACTATTGTAAAGTGACTGTTCCACTGGATGTCATAAGGTGAATGCACCAATTTGTAAGTCGCTCTGGATAAGAGCGTCTGCTAAATGACTTAAATGTATGTTAAATGTATAACAAAAAAGCTGCAGTGTTGTCAGACCTCAAATAATGCAAAGAAAATAAGTTCATATTCATTTTTAAACCATGCAATACTAATGTTTTAATTAACTTAGGAAGAGTTCAGAAATCAATATTTGGTGGAATAACCCTGATTTTCAATCGCAGATTTCATGTGTCTTGGCATGATCTCCACCAGTCTTTCACATTGATTTTGGGTGATTTTATGCTACTCTTGGCACAGAAATTCAAGCAGCTTCGCTTTGTTTGATGGCTTGTGACCATCCATCTTCCTCTTGATCACATTCCAGAGGTTTTCAATGGGGTTCAGGTCTGGAGATTGGGCTGGCCATGACAGGGTCTTGATCTGGTGGTCCTCCATCCACACCTTGCAGGCCATGGAAGAACTGGGACATTTTCAGCTCCCAGCAATTGTGTACAGATCCTTGCAACATGGGGACGTGCATTATCATGGTATCTCTGTGCATTCAAATTGCCATAGATAAAATGCAATTGTGTTCATTGTCCATAGCTTATGCCTGCCCATACCATAACACCACTGCCAACATGGGGCAATCTGTTAACATCATTGACATCAGCAAACTGCTCGTCCACACAATGCCATACACAACGACTGCCTGGTACATTTGAAACCGGGATTCAGCCGTGAAGAGCACACTTCCCCAGCGTGCCAATGGCCATCATTTGTACACTGAAGTCAGCTATGACGTCTGTTACGCACACCTCTTGGAGGAGGGAACACAACACCCTGCTACACTCAACTCCCCGTGGAGTGAAAGAGTTATGTGACTGTAGGTGCGGGTAAGGATGACTGAGACAGAGAATTTTAATATTAACAGGGAATTTATTCCTTCACACGATCATTTTGAGAAAAAGGGTCTGGACGGAACAAAAGCAAAGAAAGTTAAAGTTACCTCTCCGGTACCTCTCCTACTTTACCTACCCACTCACAACTTACCTAACTAGCACCACCTGGCGCACTAACCAAAATGCAGGGGATGGTCCGCCCAGGTCTTACTTAGTGTGCATAGACAGAGTACATACTACGGGTATATGTATGCCTGCAGGCCTAAGCACTCCCAAGATGCCTTCCCCCCCTGGGAACAAAAACAGAATAATACAAACAATTTCAATAATTAAAACAGTCCTTTTGATGTAAACATACCTCCGCAGGACCGGCTACAAAATACTTTACAAAGACTGTCTGAGCAACAACCAACACAGAACATCTCTCTCTCTCTCTCTGATCACAATCAACTCTACGTTAAGGAGAGAGTATGTATGTATGTATCGCCTTCAAGCTCTGTCAGGTTGGTTGTTGATCAATGCCAGACAGCCATTTTCAAGTCTTGCCATAGCTTTTCAAGCCAATTTAAATCAAAACTGTAACTAGGCCACTCAGGAACATTCAATGTCCTTTTGGTAAGCAATTCCAGTGTATATTTGACCTTGTGTTTTAGGTTATTGTCCTGATGGAAGGTGATTTTTCCTCCCAGTGTCTGTTGGAAAGCAGATTGAACCAGGTTTTGCTCTCGGATTTTGCCTGTGCTTAGCTGTTTTCAGTTTATTTTCATCCTAAGAACTTCCTAGTCCTTGCCGATGACAAGGGACCTCACTGCTCGACTGAGGGACCTTACAGATAATTGTGTGTGAAGGGTGCAGAGATAATGTATTCATTCAAACATCATGTTAAACACTATTATTGCACACAGAGTGAGTCCATGCAATTTATGTGACTTGTTAAGCAAATGTTTACCCCTGAACTTATTTAGGCTTGCCATAACAAAGGGGTTGATAACAAAGGGGGTAACAAAGGGGTTAACAAAGGGGTTGAAGAACCCGCTCTGCTTGCAGATCCACCATCTTTAGTGGCGGCTCTGGTGCGGGCTGAAGAACCCGCTCATCCCGCAAATCCAGCCATGGACCCAGGCTGAACACTGTGCCAGGACTGGACCTAGATGCCGAGGAAGGCTCCTGCCATGGAGCGGGACTGGATGTCGTGTCTGGACTGGGCATTGGCGCAGAGGAGGGCTCTTGTCATGGAGCTGGACTGGACACCGTCCCTGGCCTGGACATCGGTGCAGAGGACGACTCCTGCCATGGAGTGGGACTGGACACCGGCCCTGGCCTGGACATTGGTGCGGAGGAAGACTCCTGCCCTGGAGCTGGACTGGACGCCATGATTGGACTAGACATCGGCGCAGAGGAAGGCTCCTGCCCTGGAGCTGAAGATTCTGGACCGTGGACCGTTTCAGGAGGTTCCGGACTTGTGGACCGTCGTTGGAGGTTTCAGAATGTGAAACGTCGCCGGAAGCTCTGGGCTGTAAACCGTCGTCGGACGTTCTGGACTGTGAGCCGTCGCCGGAAGCTCTGGACTGGGGACCGTCGCCGGAAGCTCTGGACTGGGGACCGTCGCCGGAAGCTCTGGACTGGGGACCGTCGCCGGAAGCTCTGGACTGGGGACCATCGACGGCAGCTCTGGACTGGGGACCATCGACGGCAGCTCTGGACTGGGGACCGTCGCAGGAAGCTCTGGACTGGGGACCATCGCAGGAAGCTCTGGACTGGGGACCGTCGCCGGAAGCTCTGGACTGGGGAGGTGCACTGGAGGCCTAGTGCGTGGAGCTGGCACAGGATGTACCGAACTGGGGAGGCACACTGGAGGCCTGATGCGTGGAGCCAGCACAGGTGGTACTGGACTGGTGACACACACTTCAGGGCGAGTGCGTGGAGCCGGCACAGAACGTACCGGACTGGGGAGGCGCACTGGAGGCCTGGTGCATGGAGCCGGCACAGGTGGTACCGAACTGGTGACACGCACTTCAGGGCGAGTGCGTGGAGCAGGAACAGGACGTGCCAGACTGGGGAGGCGCACTAGAGGCCTGGTGCGTGGAGCTGGCACAGGATGTACTGGGCTGTGGAGGCGTACTGGAGACCTGGTGCGTATAGCTGGCATCAATGGTACCGGTTCGATGACACACCTCGCACGGCAAGTGCGAGGAGCTGGCACAGGACGTACTGGGCTGTGAAGGCGCACTGGAGACTTGGTGCGTATAGATGGCACAGATGGTGCCGGGCTGAGAAGGAGCTTTTCAATGCGCCTGCGCTGTAGCATACTCCTTTCCACAACCTCTCTCCGGTATCTCTCATTACCTTCTTCTATCACTCCCACACAGGCTCTGGCTCACTCCCCGGTTCCGCCGACTACCCCATGTGCCCCCGCCATTTTTTCCCCCGGGCTGCCTTTTGAGCTTTCTCTGTGGCCACGGTGTCATCACTGTCCTCCCTTCTCTCCTTGCGTCTTCCGCCAAGGAAGGCGATCTTGTCCTGCCAGGGTTTCCTCCCAAGTCCAGGATCCCTTCCCATCCAGAATCTCCTCCCAAGTCCATATTACACTCTCCTCCTGGGAACGCTGCTTGGTCCTGTTGTGGTGGGATATTCTGTCACGATCATTGGAAGCATACTCGGACCAACATGCAGTGTGATCTGGGTTCCACATCTTTTATTAGAAATAAGTCAACCACACAACAAACAATAAAGACTAAACGAAATGTGACGACAATGGAGTGCTAACATGCAACTACACATAAACAATATCCCACAAAACACAGGTGGAAAAAATGCTACTTACATATGATCCCCAATTAGAGACAACCATTACCAGCTGCCTTTAATTGGGTATCATACAAAATCACCAACATAGAAAAACAAAACTAGAACCCCACATAGAAATAATAAACTAGACTAAACCCCCAGTCACGCCTTGACTTACTCCACCATAGAAAATAAGGGCTCTCTATGGTCAGGACGTAACAAGACCCCGACTGAGTTTTGGGCCGGGTGCACTAAGCTACCTGCTTATGTCGCTTATGCCTGGAATTTCAGATAGACACAGATTTAAGTTAAAACCTATGCGAAAATGAGACAAATCTGACTTTACATGTTTAGATAAACGAGTTTGATATAACAAAAATCAGCTTAATTTTTTTTACCTTTAACGTTAAAAATTATTACATTACCCCCCCCCATTTGTTTTGTACACTGAACCTACTCGCTGTTTATTATCCATGCATAGTCACTTCCCCCCCTACCTACATGTACAAATGACCTCTAACCTGTAACCCCGCACACTGACTCGGTACCGGTACCCCTTGTACATAGCCTCGTTATCGTTATGTTACTGTGTTACTTTTTATTATTTTTTACTTTAGTTTATTTGGTAAATATTTTCTTAACTCTTCTTGAACTGCACTGTTAAGTGTTTGTAAGTAAGCATTTCACGGTAAGGTCTACACTTGTTGTATTCGGTGCATGCGACAAATAAAGTTTGATTCAATTTTGAATTATATTTTTCAGTGATGAAGACACAGATGTCTAATGGTAGGTATGCAAAATATGTCAACTTTGAGCACCTCTATCTCCTGAATGTTTTGGCATTCAGGTCCAAAAGGTTGCTTTTCTGAACACTCCTACCATGGCAAACATGTATGGAAGGTTTCGTTCAAATCAAAAGGGGTGCAGTCAGAAAATGATCGAATTCATATGAAATGGCCCTTGAGTGGACTTTCATTGCACTATAATAATCAGTCGACATGGAAAGGCCTGAGCATAAAGTTAAATAAACGTTAAATAAACATACTTAGTTAGCAAGCAAAGCACTTCAGAAGACCTTGTGGGTAAAGGTCTTGATTTGACCTTCCTTACTTGGTAATAGGCAGGGCCTACAATGTGTTAAGACTGAAAATAATAGGTTTCCCTGATGTGCAGATGAATCCAAAGCAACAAGTTTTCAACCATCCTTCACATACTATCACCATCTTGTGGCAGAAAATGGTTTAACAGTTCACAATTTTTTACGATCACATACTAAACTCAGAATAACTGAACCATATTGGGCAAAATCTTGCTGTAGAAGATGATTTTACACGATAGTAAGGTTGTTAATAAATAATGTGAGGAAGATGTAAGGATCCATTGGGATCTGACCTCCACATCACAGTTGAGGGATAAGGAGTCAGAGAATGTTTCTAAGGTGCAGGGTTTGTCCATTCTTACGGTCCTCCCGAGGGGGATCTCTCTGACACACCTGCTTCCCTGGACAGAGTCTGGTTGACATCCATGTAATATCCCATATCAGCCATCTTGTTGAGATTTGTGTTATTGGAGGGAACACAGAGAGGAGTGCCATCCAAGCCCAAAGCACATGAGGAAAGAGAGCTGTGTTTAAAGATGATTATCAAATACTGTATGAGGCAAAGCCAGGACAGGAATGAAAGAGCAACTTAAAAAGGAGTTCTCAAACATCTACCATTTAGTCTTTCATTCTCTATCTTAAAGATCTTTATTTGCTCTTTCATTCCAATGCTTGCTATAAAATTACATAAACAACACTGCCAGGAATTGAGTCCATGCAGGGTTGCACTGAACGTTGATGCCAGTAGCCATGGCATGGCTCTCAGTACAAACTCATACTGAGTGTCGTAGAGCAATATGATTGAGGAGTATACGTTAAAAGATGAAGAGGTTCAAGTGCTAAGAGCATTATTATGTCATATTGTATTGCAAGTTTTCACTACATAACACTTGACTTTGAGGGACTGTTGTGACAATACATCCAAGTACGGCAACTCAGACATGAACAGAAGTGAACTACAATGGGATGTCACTTACTGCTCTGGAGAAAGCAGAACTTGTAGGTCCAGAGCAAACCAATAACATAACCCAGGACATCAGTGCTGTCCTGCCCAAGGACACAGCATAGCAGTCAGTTAGCCACTGAAAACAGGGTGCTAGTGTGGAGGTGATTTCATAAGAGAATCTCCCACTTAAATGGAGGAGGTCTGTGAGAAGTTCTTCTCCCATTATCCTCCCAGTTAGAGGCCTGTCTACAGGCCCTGGATGTCAGGTAGCTCCCTCCACCAACAGCAGAGAAACAGCCATGGGGTTCTGCCTCCTCCTCCTCTTCATCATCCTCAGGCTATTATCTGGAGAAGGTAAAGGGGTGAGGGTTGAGAATTGCAGTTCTGCTAACTGAATGTTTTCCATTGAAACATTGAAAAAAAGTATTTCACAAGGACCTCTCTTCAGCCTCATTTATTTAGCATTTATTGGCTTTATAGATCAAACTTTGTTATTCCTATACACACAGTGCAAGCGTATTGTTTGTGTTGATAACATATTGTAGGACCGGATACAACGAACATGCTCTGCCTAAAGGGTAACTGTGAGCAGTTCTGCCAAAAAAAGGATACACAATGCCACAGATGTCTCAAGTTTTGAGGGAGTGTGCAATTGGCATGCTGACTGCAAGAATGTCCAACAGAGCTGTTGCCAGAGAATTGAATGTTAATTTCTCTACCAGAAGCTGCCTCCAAAGTCATTTTAGAGAATTTGGCAGTATGTCCAACTGGCCTCACAACCGCAGAACACGTGTATGGCGTAGTGTGGGAGCGCGGTTTGCTAATGTCAACATTGTGAAGAGTGCCCCATGGTGGCAGTGGGGTTATGGTATGGGCAGGCATAAGCTACAGTCAATGAACACAATTGCATCTTATCAATGGCAATTTGAAAGCACAGAGAAACTGTGACAAGATCTTGAGGCCTATTGATCTTGAGGCCATTCATCCGTTGCCATCACCTCATGTTTCAGCATGATAATGCACAGCCCCATATCGAAAGGATCCCATATCCAGCAACTTCGCACAGCCATTAAAGAAGAGTGGGACAACATTCCACAGGCCACAATCAACAGCTTGATCAACTCTATGCGAAAGGGGATGTGTCATGCTGCATGAGGCAAACGGTGGTCACACCAGAAACTGACTGGTTTTCTAATCCACGCCATTGCCTTTTTTTTAAGGCATCTGTGACCAACAGATCTATATTCTCAGTCATGTGAAATCTATAGATTAGGACCTAATGAATTTATTTCAATTGACTGATTTCCTTATATGAACTGTAACTCAGTAAAATATTTGAAATTGTTGAATATATATTTGTGTACATCATAGATTGTTGTCTTGTCACCAGAAGAGCCTGCTGACTGGAGAGAAAGGCCCCAACGGTGCTGCACAAATGGCCAAGGAAACAGAGGGTACAGGCTGCCTCCTCCCCTGACTTCCTGCCCAACACTCTGCATCTCGCCGACATACCAGCCGAGAATAAGTGTTTCCAATAAAAGGTAAGTAAAAGTTAAGTAAAATAACTATAAGTAGCCTAAACATGACAGTGCTTGACTTGGGAGCTGAATACCGGCACCTCAAATGTTGTTCTATTAAGCTCCTGCACCTTTTATTGAATATTAGCTTTAAAAATATTATGAAGCTCCTGCACCTACATTTGCTAGAAGATACTGACCCTACGAGCTGCACTGGGATCAGAACGCAATCATGGTTACATTAAGACACTGTGGAGCCAGTGTAACGGACAAAGGACAGTGCTGTTCTCCTTCACGGTTTATTCTGCAGACACACACACACACACATGTGTAAACTTTAGAGCAACTGCAAATCCATCATAAAATCTCCATCAAAGTTGAACAACTTTTTTAAATAGTTGTAGAACAGCTAAATGTATATTTACAATATCCATCATTACATCTATAACAACATGACTACAGATAGGCACTCAACGTAGTCTGGCTTTTTTTAATGGCGGTTTTGGAGCAGTGGCTTCTTCCTTGCTGAGCGGCCTTTCAGGTTATGTCGATATAGGACTCGTTTTACTGTGGATATAGATATTTTTGACTCTATATGATGGCCATAACACAGCACGTGTAGAGCAACATAATAGAACAGTTTCAATAACAATAACTGTTGTTATAACTGTTCAATAACGGTTTGGGAGCGCATACCACACACACACACACACACACACACACACACACACACACACACACACACACACACACACACACACACACACACACACACACACACACACACACACACACACACACACACACACACACACACACACACACACACACACACAAAATGTGTAAATTTCACAGCAACTGCAAATCAGTCAAAATCTGAGTGACATTAAATAAAAAACATTTACACTTCACAAGGTGACTAACCTCATTAGTGTAACGGATGTGAAACGCTAGCTTAGTTAGCGGTGCGCGCTAGCTAGCGTTTCAATCGGTTACGTCACTTGCTCTGAGACCTTGAAGTAGTAGTTCCCCTTGCTCTGCAAGGGCCGCAGCTTTTGTGGAGCGATGGGTAACGATGCTTCGAGGGTGACTGTCGTTGATGTGTGCAGAAGGTCCCTGGTTCGCGCCCGGGTATGGGCGAGGGGACGGTTTAAAATTATACTGTTACATTAGCAAGGAAAGTACAGGACGGATGCTAGCTAGTCTATAGCGTACAGCAACATGCTAACTTTGTAAATGTCCATAAAATCGCATACAGGACACAACTCTGTAACTCTGTTACATAACATGTCAACATCGAAAGTGATTATAAAACAATGTCATTTTCAGCCTAACATACATTAGATATCATTTTAAAAGTGAAAACACTGGGTGTAGAATCGATCATGATACTACATACCTCCAAAGTTTAATAACTCTTGCTGGATTCTGCGTGATCATGCTGCCGGGTGACCACACAGGACTTTAAATGCACAGATACAGTTACACAAATAATACAGCAGATGGCTCCACAACTATATATAGTACTTTTTTTTAGTACATACTTTTGCGGCACAGTCGATAGCGCGCCGGACCTCGGGCTAGAAGGTCGAGGGTTCGAGACCTGCACCCTGTCTGTTTCATGACAATATATATACATGACTTGGCTTATTAATTATGGCAAAATACATACAACCAAGGATGTCTATTTCAACCCTGTTACACCAGCTTGAGAAATGGGTTAGAAAACATGTCTCAATGCGGGGATGGAATATGCCACTGGGTATTATTGAGTTCGATGCTATTGAGTTTGTGCTATTAGTACATAAAAACATTGTGCTTATTTGTACATATCATACATAGTTAGAAACTCAGTTGGCCACTGTACTCCAAATTTGACCTTTATCTACACTGCTCCCTCAGTATTTAAATACTTCTAGTTTTCCTGGAAAACTCCTTTTCGACCTCATGCTAAATAATATAATAGAATGGCACATAGCATTGAACAATAAAGGAGCTGATTGGCTGACACTGCCATTCCAAAATTTCTTTACATTTTTTTTTCATTTATTTGCCAAATATTTATTCGATGACATCCACAAATTAATTATGAGAGCATATAATATAATTTCCCTCCAAAATGCAGTTTTGGAGCGAAATGCAATAATAAATAGTCAAGATAGCAGATTACGTTTCAACGTTGAGGAAGGTGGTCTTGATCGCGCTGTTGGGCCAGGACCTAGAGATGGTTGAAGTCCCAAAAGCAGGCAGGGGGAGTTCCACCGTCTCATTCAAGAGCTTCGACTGCTTGGAGAGGAATTCCGACTTTACTTTCGTCTGGACCGAAGCCAGTTCCATCACCTGCTCCAGATCGTTGGAGCCAGGATCGCCCGGATGGAAACCAACTACCGGGAGTCCATCAGCCAGCCCAGTTGAACGCCTGGCGATTTGTCTCAAGTAAGCTAAATTCAAGTAAAATTTTAACGTTTTTAATACCATAATTGATTGATATTTGATACATTGTTTTTATGTGCAACCTAGCTAGCTAAAGGGCTCTCTAGTTAATAGTCCCTATTTGACATCAGATGTACTTTTACAGAATGTTCATTAGGACTAGAACTTTTCCCAAAGTTGGTTTATAATCCTTTTTTAATTATGCAATGTACCAAATGAAAAGAAAGTTGAGGTGCCTTCTGCCCTGATGAAGGTAGGTGTTTCCGTATGATATGTTGGATAAAGGAATAAAGACAGACACCAATGTCAAGTTCAATAGTCTTGTTTGTGTATTGTACAAATCCCTACACATGGAGTCCGGGGAACAGTCCGGCTAGTTGAATACCTATCAACTAGACTCCGTAACATCATCCTTTCAATAGAAAGTGCAAACATAAAGGCATAACATTAAGTTCTTAACAGTCAGGTCATAACAATAGAAAAAGCATTACATTTCTTTTTACTTCAGTTGTCATCTTCCTTTTTTAAATTTAATTATTTAAGAAAAATATATATATTTTAATTACCCGAGGGCAAGTTAAGTCTCTTGCTTACAGAGTAAGCCTGTCCGGTGGCTTGCACAGCCGACCCACCCGTAAGTAAGTATTGGCTCTGACAGGGGTAGGATTAGGGGCACGAGCTGGAGAGCTTGGTGGGGTAGAAGCCTCACCTTCAGTTGGCTCATGTCTCAATTCTGCACCCCTTACCCTTAGGCCTGGACTGTGATTCAGCTCATCTAGGTGAGTGTATGGCGTGTTCTGGTTTGTCTGCTCTGCTACGCGCAGATCCACCCGATTGCGACGATAGAGGGAGCCACCAACATCCACCAGGTAAGAACGTGATGCAACTCTCTGCAGGCATGTGCCCAGGCTTCAAAGTCCTGTGTGGTCTCCCGGCAGCGGTTTCATCCTTATCGTTTCACCCACCTCCAGCTCTGGTAGGTCTCGAGCAGTCCGGTCATAGAAGCACTTTAGAAAGCTGCTTTCTGTGATGCAGTTTGTCTGTGACGACAACCATGACGCAGGTCTCAAGTAACTTGTTAGCTATGGGGCTGGGCTGTCAGGGAGCAGTTCAATTTCCCAAAAGTCAGAGTAGTGATCAACGATGAGAAGATATTCAGCCACAGACAAAAGGACTAAGTCCATGTTGACGATTTGCCAGGCCCTTGTGGGCAGTTCGTGTGACATCATGGTTTCCTTTTGCTGTTCATGAGCGTACTCGTTGCATGTGGTACAATTGCTGACAAAGTCTTTAATTTCTGCTTGCATGTTTGGCCAGTATAATGTTTCACAAGCCTGGTGGTAGCATGCGTCACCTCCAACGTGACTGGAGTGTATGCGGGTAAGCATCTCTGAACGTAGTGATTTGGGAATAATGAACAAGACGCCATTTTGTACGCTGATCTCATCTCGAAAGGTCCAGTATTCTCTCATTGTGAAAGGTGTCTCATCTTTCAGGTATGGCCAACCTGCGAGAGCCATGGACTTCAGTGACTAGGTGTTCGTCCTTGTCAGTGTGTTGCTTGATCTGGGCTAGGCGGTGATCTGTGACGTTTAAGTAGTCTGCCTGATTGATCTGTTGAACATCTTGTTGTTCCTGCTGTAGTGAACAGATGGCCTGCCGCTGATAGACAGTGCCTCTGCCTGTACATTGTGTTGTTGCACTGCTCAGTGTGTCGCTGATGTACATATCTGGTCCTGGCTTGTAAATTACCTTCAGGCTGTAGTTTTGCAGAGTCAGGAGCATGCTTTGAAGCCTCGTTGGCAGGAGAAGACGATGCTGAGGCACTCTTTCTCAATTTGTGCATAGTTTTGTTCGGTGGGGGTGAGCGCTCTCGAGGCAAACACAACTGGCTGGCCTTCCTGCATAAGGCAGTATCCAAGTCCCCTTTGGCCAGAGATTTCATCTCCTGCACCTTGTGCTTGTGTAGCCAGTGCGGCCTCGTGCTTGGGTAGCCAGTGCCATGGGGTGTCTTTGTCCAGCAACCGGTGCAGAGGCGCAAGATAGTTTGCAAAGCCGGTGAGACGCTGTACTTCTTTTGCATCAGACGGGTTTGGCATGTTGAGGATCGCTCTGACCTTGTCTGGGTCCGGCTTCAGGCCTTTTGCCGAGAGAATGTGGCCATGGAAGTGGACGTCTTTCACCTTGAACTGCAGTTTCTTCAGGCCAAGACGAAGCTTAACTGATCGGCAGCGCTCCATCAGTGCCAGGAGCTTCACATTGTGGTCACGTTCTGCTTCTTCGTCTGTGATTATTTCTCCCCTGTTTTCAGGTACTTTATTGATGATAAAAAAGAGTAATTTAAATGTAATAACTCGCTAACGTTAAGAGTGTTTAAGGTGTGTCTTAGTTCGGTCATCTTGAGGAAGTTAGAGTTAAGTTTGCAGTGAGTAATATGAGCCCTGCTCGGTTGTAGTGAAGAATAGCATCGTACTGAGAGTAGCTGCCACATTATGTCGATTGTGAATGAACATGTGCGTTGTTAATAAGATATTTTGCTGTGGTATTTGTATAATGGTTTTTCTGTTGTTTTGTAATGTGTTACTTTTGTAAAGATTGAACTAAAAGTTGAATTGAGAAAACAATACCGTATCACTTGTGTGATTATTTCTTCCCTGTTTTCAGGGCGTAACATCACCACAGCCTACGATCAGGACATCTTTGGCGATGGGTTCAATATCCTTGAGCCCAGCCAGTAACTTGTGCTGCTTGCGTTGGTATATCTCAGGCGCCACTGAAACACCAAACGGGAGCTTGAGCCAGCGTTTCCGACCCCAGGGGGTCCAGAAGGTAGTCATGAAGCTGCTTTCTTCGTCCAGCTTGCATTGAAGGAATGCATCTCGGGCATCCACCAAGGTGAAAATCCTGGCCTTGGGAAGCTTATAGAGGACATCCTCTCGTGTCGGCATGATGTAGTGGGATCGTTTCAGTGCTTGGTTCAGAAGCTTTGGGTCGATGTAGACCCTCAGCCTCTCTGTTTTTTCACTATGACCATATTGCTGATCCAGTCAGTTGGTTCAGTCACAGATGTCATGTGGTCATCAGCCTCATACTTGTCCAACTGGGCCTTCACAGCCACTTTCATTGCAATGGGCACATTGCGAGGAGCACACTGGACTGGAGTGATGCTCTCATCCACTTCAAAGTGTATGTTACGAATCCCTTTTGGCCCGACAGTCTAGGGGGGATGGTAATGAGACCCGTAACATAACTCATGCAAATTATTATTGTGACACAGTAAAAGTGTGAATGAAATAACCACGACAACAGAAATCTACCGTCAAACTCCAGGTTTATTTATAAACACACGGTAATGGGGGGAGCAGGAAAAGGGGCTGAGCTGGACCCAAGGAAAGAAACAATAAGTATTCAAAAACACTCCTAAGCTAGACTAGCTTACTTTAACAACAGCTAACTAACTAACCAAAAATACAGTGGGTGGTCCGCCCAGTTCTAACTAGTGTATTTAACAAAGTTCACCTACGAGTAGTGTATGCCCATGGGCGATTTGTCTTGGTTTCCCCCTTTTCCCACCAGCAACAAACAAACACCATAACCAAAAACAATACTCACAGGTGATGACAAAGTGCTATGAGGTGCTTAAACAAAAGAGCGAGAGTGAAACACAGAGACCTATAGACATGGCATTTACAGAGAGATTGAGTTTTAGAACAAACAAATGATGGGGTTTTTAAACCATGGGGAAGGAACTGTGATAGGAAATAGGAGGAGGTGTGTCTTCTGATTGATGATTGATTGGGGAGTGATGATTTTCACCTGTGAGGGGAGAAGGAGAGAAAAGAAACACACACACAGGATACACACACACAGGATAACTGTATCCGTAACAGTGTACCTCCCCAGGCACAGATTCAACGGGCCTGTTGAATACATCGTCATATCTGCTGAGTAGTTGTTCTTTGGACAGGGGTCCATGCTAGACATGATCCACAATGTGCAGGTCATTTGGTACAGTGAACTGCATCAGTCCCAGGCGTTTGCATGTAGAGCCTGAGAGGAGAGGATGTTGACTGGTTTTCACAATCTCAAACCCCAGCTTGTGTTTGTGTCCCCAAATAACACAGTCGGTCTCAAAGGTGCCCATAGAGCTCATTAGTTCTCCTGAGTACAGCTTTAGTCTAGTGTCGCTGGGCAATAGATGTGTGTCTGGTGCCAGATTGATTTTTGTCTTTGTAGCTCATTACGTTGCATGTAGCACCGGAATCCAGTTGACATTGTTGTTGCTTGTTGTGTAATCGTAGTGTCACAAACCTTTTCTTCCCTCGAGTGTACAGCCCCAATGGATTAATGCATGAACTTTCACTGTTCAGCTCTGAACATTGAGTGACATCATCAACACGGTGAATCTTGCCCTCACTCACCGTTCTTTTGCTTTTGAGACACACTTTTTCACAGTGATTATTAGTTTCACAAGATCTGCATGGTTTTCCGTAGGCAGGGCAGTGCTCTTTGCCACGTGTGTGTGTGTTCCCACAGTATTTACATGCTACGGGGCTCTCTGTGTTCACCGTTCGTGGTGAATTACTCTGCATCGATTGGTTTTGTCTGAATGTCTGCCGAGCAACAGCGTGAACGGCATCAACGTCGGAGCGTAGGGTTTAGATTTCTATTGCTCTCATTCTCATGTCAGTGACTTTAGCAGTGCGGCACATTTCAATGGCAGTTACTAATGTTAAGCCTCTCTCTCTCAGTAGACGCCGGCGCGTATCCTCATTTGCAATTCCCAGTATTATTTTGTCACGAATCAATTCATCTTTCAATTCCCGTATTCACAAGTGGTGGATTTCTCTCTCAAACGGGTTACAAAGTTGTGTACTGACTCACCCTCTTCCTGTTTGCAGCTTCCGAAAACGAACCGCTCGTAAATAACGTTTCTGGCGGGTTTGAAGTAATTCTCCAATGCATCCAATATAGCCTTTGCATCACACTGTTGTCCTGCTGTGAGGGTGAGATTGTGCCTGTAGATATGCCTGCATTCGCTGCCCATTAATCTCCTCAGAGTTGCAGTTTGTACCTCGTTGGGTTTCTCATGTAGACCGGTCGCCAGCGCATAGTCCTCAAATTCATCCCTGAAGTTGTCCCAATTAGTATTCCAGTCCCCTGTGAGAACCATGGGATTTGGTGGTGGAATGTTCGCTGCCATAGCAATGGAATAGGTGATTTCTTTGCCTTCAGTCAGAGGTAGGTAGTGATGCTAGCTAGCCAGCTAACAACGAGGTGATCAGTGTTGTGAGTAGGAAGTGGCGTGTGTTCGCATATGGAACGTAACTGTGCCTATACTGTACTTAGCTACAAAAATAACGTGTGTTTACCGAGCCACTTCTGATACCATGTTTCAGTATGATATGTTGGATAAAGGAATAAAGACAAGATACCAATGTCAAGTTCAATAGCCTTGTTTGTGCATTGTACAAATCCCTACACATGGAGTCCGGGGAACAGTCCGGCTAGTCGAATACCTATCAACTAGACTCCGTAACAGTAGGCTAGTCTTCTCCAGGACCCATTGTTGTTAAAAACTGTTACAGTAATTCATTACATTCTTATTGGACTCACATACACTCTTAGAGAAAAAGGTTCCAAAAGTGTCCTGCTTACCACATAGAATAACCCTTTTTGGTTCCAGGTATAACCCTTTGTGGAAAAGGTTATACATGGAACCCAATATATTTATTTCTTTATTTCACCTTTATTTAACCAGGTAGGCAAGTTGAGAACAAGTTCTCATTTACAATTGCGACCTGGCCAAGATAAAGCAAAGCAGTTCGACACATACAACGACACAGAGTTACACATGGAGTCAAACAAACATACAGTCCATAATACAGTATAAACAAGTCTATATAAGATGTGAGAAAATGAGGTGAGAAGGGAAGTAAAGCCAAAAAAAGGCCATGGTGGCAAAATAAATACAATATAGCAAGTAAAATACTGGAATGGTAGATTTGCAGTGGAAGAATGTGCAAAGTAGAAATAAAAATAATGGGGTGCAAAGGAGCTAAATAAATAAATAATCTAAATACAGTAGGGAAAGAGGTAGTTGTTTGGGCTAAATTATAGGTGGGCTATGTACAGGTGCAGTAATCTGTGAGCTGCTCTGACAGTTGGTGCTTAAAGCTAGTGAGGGAGATAAGTGTTTCCAGTTTCAGAGATTTTTGTAGTTCGTTCCAGTCATTGGCAGCAGAGAACTGGAAGGAGAGGCGGCCAAAGAAAGAATTGGTTTTGGGGGTGACCAGAAAGATATACCTGCTGGAGCGCGTGCTACAGGTGGGTGATGCTATGGTGACCAGCGAGCTGAGATAAGGGGAGACTTTACCTAGCAGGGTCTTGTAGATGACATGGAGCCAAATCAAATCAAATCAAATTGTATTTGTCACATACACATGGTTAGCAGATGTTAATGCGAGTGTACAGTGATGCAGTGATAACCAACAAGTAATCTAACTAACAATTCCAAAACTACTGTCTTATACACAGTGTAAGGGGATAAGGAATATGTACATAAGGATATATGAATGAGTGATGGTACAGAGCAGCATACAGTAGATGGTATCGAGTACAGTATATACATATGAGATGAGTGTGTAGACAAAGTAAACAAAGTGGCATAGTTAAAGTGGCTAGTGATACATGTATTACATAAGGATGCAGTCGATGATGTAGAGTACAGTATACACATATGCATATGAGATGAATAATGTAGGGTAAGTAACATATAAGGTAGCATTGTTTAAAGTGGCTAGTGATATATTTACATCATTTCCCATCAATTCCCATTATTAAAGTGGCTGGAGTTGGGTCAGTGTCAATGACAGTGTGTTGGCAGCAGCCACTCAATGTTAGTGGTGGCTGTTTAACAGTCTGATGGCCTTGAGATAGAAGCTGTTTTTCAGTCTCTCGGTCCCAGCTTTGATGCACCTGTACTGACCTCGCCTTCTGGATGATAGCGGGGTGAACAGGCAGTGGTTCGGGTGGTTGATGTCCTTGATGATCTTTATGGCCTTCCTGTAACATCGGGTGGTGTAGGTGTCCTGGAGGGCAGGTAGTTTGCCCCCGGTGATGCGTTGTGCAGTCCTCACTACCCTCTGGAGAGCCTTACGGTTGAGGGCGGAGCAGTTGCCGTACCAGGCGGTGATACAGCCCGCCAGGATGCTCTCGATTGTGCATCTGTAGAAGTTTGTGAGTGCTTTTGGTGACAAGCCGAATTTCTTCAGCCTCCTGAGGTTGAAGAGGCGCTGCTGCGCCTTCTTCACGACGCTGTCAGTGTGAGTGGACCAATTTAGTTTGTCTGTGATGTGTATGCTGAGGAACTTAAAACTAGTAACCCTCTCCACTACTGTTCCATCGATGTGGATAGGGGGGGTGTTCCCTCTGCTGTTTCCTGAAGTCCACAATCATCTCCTTAGTTTTGTTGACGTTGAGTGTGAGGTTATTTTCCTGACACCACACTCCGAGGGCCCTCACCTCCTCCCTGTAGGCCGTCTCGTCGTTGTTGGTAATCAAGCCTACCACTGTTGTGTCGTCCGCAAACTTGATGATTGAGTTGGAGGCGTGCGTGGCCACGCAGTCGTGGGTGAACAGGGAGTACAGGAGAGGGCTCAGAACGCACCCTTGTGGGGCCCCCGTGTTGAGGATCAGCGGGGAGGAGATGTTGTTGCCTACCCTCACCACCTGGGGGGCGGCCCGTCAGGAAGTCCAGTACCCAGTTGCACAGGGCGGGGTCGAGACCCAGGGTCTCGAGCTTGATGACGAGCTTGGAGGGTACTATGGTGTTGAATGCCGAGCTGTTGTCGATGAACAGCATTCTCACATAGGTATTCCTCTTGTCCAGGTGGGTTAGGGCAGTGTGCAGTGTGGTTGAGATTGCATCGTCTGTGGACCTATTTGGGCGGTACGCAAATTGGAGTGGGTCTAGGGTGTCAGGTAGGGTGGAGGTGATATGGTCCTTGACTAGTCTCTCAAAGCACTTCATGATGACGGAAGTGAGTGCTACGGGGCGGTAGTCGTTTAGCTCAGTTACCTTAGCTTTCTTGGGAACAGGAACAATGGTGGCCCTCTTGAAGCATGTGGGAACAGCAGACTGGTATAGGGATTGATTGAATATGTCCGTAAACACACCGGCCAGCTGGTCTGCGCATGCTCTGAGGGCGCGGCTGGGGATGCCGTCTGGGCCTGCAGCCTTGCGAGGGTTAACACGTTTAAATGTCTTACTCACCTCTGCTGCAGTGAAGTAGAGACCGCATGTTTTCGTTGCAGGCCGTGTCAGTGGCACTGTATTGTCCTCAAAGCGGGCAAAAAAGTTATTTAGTCTGCCCAGTGGGTTTGGCGACGAGTATGAAGCGAGGGCCAGCCAACGAGAGCTTACAGGTCGCAATGGTGGGTAGTATATGGGGCTTTAGTGACAAAATGGATTGCACTGTGATAGACTGCATCCAATTTGTTGAGTAGGGTATTGTAGGCTATTTTGTAAATGACATCGCCGAAGTTGAGGATTGGTAGGTTGGTCAGTTTTACAAGGGTATATGTTTGGCAGCATGAGTGAATGTTATGCACGTGAGTGAGGACACAAAAGCGGTTTAACAAATAAAGAGTCCTTTAATGTCAAAACACAGGGAAGACATAGATCCTCTTCAGATGTATATAATGGCAAAATAGACAACCCGCAGAGAGGGCGACAAATGAATCATAAAGTCCTTCTGATATTTTCAGAAGAGTCCCCTTCTTAGCAGCAGAGGAGAATAGCTGGGTTAGCGGCGACAGACTGCTGGTCTCTCTGGGTAGGCGTGGGTCGTAGAGGACAGAGGTACCTGATCACACGTAGCATCAGATGAACAGGCAGATTCCGACAGGACGGGACAAGGGTGAAGCAAACGAGACGATAGTTTGGTTCTGGCATGAGAAACTCAAATGAGAATCTGACAAAGACAGAAGCAGGAACAGAGAGAGAAATAGAGACCTAATCAGAGGGAAAAGGGGAACAGGTGGGAAAAGGGTGAACGAGGTAGTTAGAGAAGATGAGGAACAGCTGGGGGAAGGAGAGGAAGAGAAGGTAACCTAATACGACCAGCAGAGGGAGACGGAGTGAAGAGAAAGAACAGGAACAAGACATAATATGACAATACATGACAGTGAAGGATGCTTTGTTGCGAAATAGGAAGCCAATTCTAGATTTAACTTTGGATTGGAGATGTTTGATGTGAGTCTTGAAGGAGAGTTTACAGTCTAACCAGACACCTAGGTATTTGTAGTTGTCCACGTATTCTAAGTCAGAGCCGTCCAGAGTAGTGATGTTGGACAGGCGGGCAGGTGCAGGCAGCGATCGGTTGAAGAGCATGCATTTAGTTGTACTTGTATTTAACAGCAATTGGAGGCCACGGAAGGAGAGTTGTATGGCATTGAAGCTTGCCTGGAGGGTTGTTAACACAGTGTCCAAAGGGCCAGAAGTATACAGAATGGTGTCGTCTGCGTAGAGGTGGATCAGAGACTCACCAGCAGCAAGAGCGACATCATTGATGTATACAGAGAAGAGAGTCAGTCCAAGAATTGAACCCTGTGGCACCCCCATAGAGACTGCCAGAGGTCCGGACAGCAGACCCTCCGATTTGACACACTGAACTCTATCAGAGAAGTAGTTGGTGAACTAGGCGAGGCAATCATTTGAGAAACCAAGGCTGTCGAGTCTGCCGATGAGGATGTGGTGATTGACAGTCGAAAGCCTTGGCCAGATTAATGAATACGGTTGCACAGTAATGTTTCTTATCGATGGAGGTTAAGATATCGTTTAGGACCTCGAGCGTGGCTGAGGTGCACCCATGACCAGCTCTGAAACCAGATTGCTTTGCAAAGAAGGTATGGTGAGATTCGAAATGGTCGGTAATCTGTTTGTTGACTTGGCTTTCGAAGACCTTAGAAAGGCAGGGTAGGATAGATATAGGTCTGTAGCAGTTTGGGTCAAGAGTGTCCCCCCCCCTTTGAAGAGGGGGATGACCGCAGCTGCTTTCCAATCTTTGGGAATCCCAGACGACACGAAAGAGAGGTTGAACAGGCTAGTAATAGGGGTGGCAACAATTTCGGCAGATAATTTTAGAACGAAAGGGTCCAGATTGTCTAGCCCGGCTGATTTGTATGGGTCCAGATTTTGCAGCTCTTTCAGAACATCAGCTGACAGGATTTGGGAGGAGAAATGGGGAAGGCTTGGGCAAGTTGCTGTGGGAGGTGCAGTGCTGTTGACCGGGGTAGGAGTAGCCAGATGGAAAACATGGCCAGTAGAAAAATGCTTATTGAAATTCTCAATTATAGTGGATTTATCAGTGGTGACAGTGTTTCCTATCTTCAGTGCAGTGGGCAGCTGGGAGGTGTTCTTATTCTCCATGGACTTTACAGTGTCCCAGAACTTTGAGTTAGTGTTGCAGGAAGCAAATTTCTGCTTGAAAAAGCTAGCCTTGGCTTTTCTATCTGCCTGTGTATAATGGTTTCTAGCTTCACTGAACAGCTGCATATCACGGGGGCTGTTCGATGCTAACGCAGAACGCCATAGGATGTTTTTGTGTTGGTTAAGGGCAGTCAGGTCTGGGGAGAACCAAGGGCTATATCTGTTCCTGGTTCTAAATTTCTTGAAATGGGACATGCTTATTTAAGATGGTTAGGAAGGCATTTAAAAAAAAAAACAGGCATGACAGGATGAGATCCTTCCAGGATACCCCGGCCAGGTCGATTAGAAAGGCCTGCTTGCTGAAGTGTTTGACAGTGATGAGTGGAGGTCGTTTGACCGCTGACCCATTACGGATGCAGGCAATGAGGCAGTGATCGCTGAGATGTTGGTTGAAGACAGCAGAGGTGTATTTAGAGGGCAAGATGGTATCTATGAGGATGCCAGTGTTTAACGCTTTGGGGCGGTACCTGGTAGGTTCATTGATCATTTGTGTGAGATTGAGGGCATCAAGCTTAGATTGTAGGATGGCTGGGGTGTTAAGCATGTTCCAGTTTAGGGCGCCTAGCAGCACGAGCTCTGAAGATAGATGGGGGCAATCAGTTCACATATGGTGTCCAGAGCACAGCTGGGGGCAGAGGGTGGTTTATAGCAGGCGGCAACGGTGAGAGACTTGTTTTTAGAGAGGTGGATTTTTAAAAGTAGAAGTTCAAATTGTTTGGGTACAGACCTGGATAGTAGGACAGAACTCTACAGGCTATCTTTGCAGTAGATTGCAACACCGCCCCCTTTGGCAGTTCTATCTTGTCTGAAAATGTTGTAGTTTGGGATGAACATTTCAAAATTTTTGGTGGTCTTCCTAAGCAAGGATTCAGACACAGCTAGAACATCCGGGTTGGCAGAGTGTGCTAAAGCAGTGAATAAAACAAACTTAGGGAGGAGGCTTCTTATGTTAACATGCATGAAACCAAGGCTATTACGGTTACAGAAGTCATCAAAAGAGAGCACCTGGGGAATAGGAGTGGAGCTAGGCACTGCAGGGCCTGGATTCACCTCTACATCGCCAGAGGAGGAGTAGGATAAGGGTACAGCTAAAAGTAATAAGAATTGGTTGTCTAGAACGTCTGGAACAGAGAGTAAAAGGAAGTTTCTGGGGGCGATAAAATAGCTTCAAGGTATAATGTACAGACAAAGGTATGGTAGGATGTGAATACAGTGGAGGTAAACCTAGGTATGGAGTGATGATGAGAGAGATATTGTCTCTAGAAACATCATTGAAATCAGGAGATGTCATCGCATGTGTGGGTGGTGGAACTAATAGGTTGGATAAGGTATAGTGAGCAGGACTAGAGGCTCTACAGTGACATAAGCCAATAAACACTAACCAGAACAGCAATGGACAAGGCATATTGACATTAACCTCTTGCTCCTACCTGGCATGCAGGCGTCCCATCTAGAGCTCTGGAAATGCAAATGCACTACGCTAAATGCTAATAGTATTAGTTAAAACTCAAACGTTCATTAAAATACACATGCAGGGTATTGAATTAAAGCTACACTCGTTGTGAATCCAGGCAACAAGTCAGATTTTTAAAATGCTTTTCGGCGAAAGCATGAGAAGCTATTATCTGATAGCATGTAACACCCCAAAAGACCCGCAGGGGACGTAAACAAAATAATTAGCATAGTCGTCGCTACACAAACCGCACAAATAAAATATAAAACATTCATTACCTTTGACCATCTTCTTTGTTGGCACTCCTAGATGTCCCATAATCACTATTGGGTCTTTTTTTCCGATTAAATCGGTCCATATATAGCCTAGATATCGATCTATGAAGACTGTGTGATAAACGGAAAAAAATAGCGTTTTATAACGTAACTTTTTAAAATTCAAAAAGTCGACGATAAACTTTCACAAAACACTTCAAAATACTTTTGTAATGCAACTTTAGGTATTAGTACACGTTAATAAGCGATACAATTCATCAGGAGGCGATGTAACTTCTATAGCTGTCCGTCTCGAAAAGATGTCTGGAGAGAGCTCGACCAAAACATCCGGTCGGAGACCGGAGGGAATCGGTTCCCTTGATTCAGTTTGACCAAGAATCAAAGCTGAATCAAATGACAAGACTCTAGACATCTTGTGGAAGCTGTAGGCACTGAAACCTCGGCCTCATATAATTCGGTTCACTTTGAACAATTCCTGGAAGTAGCGCAAGGATATTTATTTCCATTTTCAG
Organism: Oncorhynchus gorbuscha; assembly: GCF_021184085.1. Lineage (NCBI taxonomy): Eukaryota > Metazoa > Chordata > Actinopteri > Salmoniformes > Salmonidae > Oncorhynchus > Oncorhynchus gorbuscha. The sequence continues at coordinate 18,957,332 of NC_060174.1, forward strand.
TGATCAGATTTTCTTGCACTTTTCGATGAAATGCACGTTCTGTTATAGTCACAGCTGTGATTTAACCAGTTTTATAAACGTCTGAGTGTTTTCTATCCACACATATGCATATACTATATTCCTGGCCTGAGTAGCAGGGCGCTGAAATGTTGCGCGATTTTTAACAGAATGTTTGAAAAAGTAGAGGGTCGACTGAAGAGGTTAAGGAGAGGCATGCTTCATCGAGTGATCAAAAGGGTCCAGTGAGTAGTGAGGTTGTTTGGGGTCACGGCGATTCAGACAGCTAGCCGGGCCATCGGCAGCAAGCTAGCATAGGATGGAGGTCTGTTTTTAGCCACCTTGTGCGTTTCCGTAGGTAGGATTAGTGGGGGTTCCGTGTGGTAGAGAGGATTAATCTCATTAGCAAAAAAATAAATAGATATAGGTATAGAGGCCCAAGAAAAAATAAAAATAAATTGTCTGATAGGTCTATTCAGATAGCAGCCGATAAGACATTTAACGATTAGCGGACCGCAGATGGGCGTTCAGGTAACGTCGCGACCGAGGAGCCAGCCGGATAACTCCCTCAGATAGATAACGTCGGTAGTCCAGTTGTGAAGGCCCGGTTGGGCTCCGCGTTGGCAGTAAAACGGGTCCGGATAGGTGATTGTAGCCCAGGAGTGACTGATGGGACTCTTCAGCTGGCTAATTGATGTTTGCTCCGGAATCGATGTAAGCCGATAGTCACATGGATAGCAGCTAGCTAGCTGCGAGATCCAGGTATAAATGTCCAGAGTTAGCGGTCGAAATCCGGGGACATGGAGAGAAAAATAGGTCCGGTATGTTCCGCTCCGAGCCGCACAAAACTGGCGATAGATTTGAGCTAAAGGATGGCCGATGACCACAAACTGTGGTTAGCTGAATACTAACGATTAGCCAGTAGAGAAGCTAACTAGCTTCTGATTAGCTTCTGGATTAGCTTCTGGTTAGCTTCTATGGAGCATTACAGATTTGAGGTAAATAATACTTTTTAAAAAATCATATAAATTGGTGAGGCGGGTTGCAGGACAGTGTTTTGAAGATGAGTTTATGGAAAATAAAAAATATATATAAAAAGGTATGCGAAGAAAGTTGTAAATATATATATATATATAGTTACACACAATATTGATCATTATTTGGATTTATATTTTAGATTCTTGGTGACAGGGGACTCCTACAGGACCATTGGATTCAGCTTCCGAGTCGGACGGTCCACGGTGGCAGGCATTGTCTCCTCTGTGGCACAAACCATTTGCGACTGTCTGGTTGGTGAATACATGCCTGTGTAACAGTATAGCTTCCATCCCGCAGAGCAAGGGCAACAACTACTTCAGGTCTCAGAACGAGTGACGTCACCCGATTGAAACGTTATTAGCGCGCACCACCGCTAACTAGCGAGCCATTTCACATCGGTTACACTCACCCCCCTTGTGACCTCCTCCTTTTCCACAGCAACCAGTGATCCAGGTCAACAGCATCAATGTAACAGTATTGCTTCCGTCCCTCTCCTCGTCTCTACCTGGGCTCGAACCAGGGACCCTCTGCACACATCAACAACAGTCACCCAAGAATCATCGTTACCCATCGCTCCACAAAAGCTGCAGCCCTTGCAGAGCAAGTGGAACAACTACTTCAGGTCTCAGAGCGAGTGACGTCACCCGATTGAAACGCTATTAGCGCGCACCACCGCTAACTAGCTAGCCATTTCACATCGGTTACACCTGTCCCCAAGGAGGAAGACTGGAGGGCCATCGCTGCGGAGTTCCTGGAGAGGTAGAATTTCCCCAACTGTCTTGGCTCCATTGACGGGAAACATGTAGAAATCCAGGCTCCACCGTGCTCAGGTTCGCAATTCTACAACTACAAGGGTACATATTCAGTTGTACTCTTGGCTGTAGTAGATGCCATCTACTATTTCTGTGTTGTTGATGTTGGTGCTTACGACAAGGGAAGTGATGGCGGGACCCTCCGCGACTGCCTTTGGTCAGGCACTTCAGGATGGCACCCTGGATATTCCACCACCTGCATCACTCCCTGGGGCTGAAGACATGGGACCTGTTCCCCACGTCTTTGTCGGCGACGAGGCCTTCCCTTTGAGACCCAACCTCATGAGGCCCTACGCTGGACGCCAGCTGCCATTGCCAAAGCATGTAAGGATCTTTAACAAACGACTGTCCAGGGCAAGGTTAGTTGTTGAATGCGCCTTTGGGATTCTGGCAGCCCGGTGGAGAATGTATTGGAGAGTGCTTGGTCTCAGCCCCTCAAATGTCGATGCCTGCGTGAAGGCCACATGTGTTCTCTACAACTACTTGCGGAGTTCATCCAGGAGCCGCTCCGGATGGAGATGGGCACGTGAAATGGTCACCTACCTGATGTCACCAGGGCAGGTTCCAACAACGCCCCCAGATAGGCACTCCAGGTGATGGAGCAGCTGACCACCTACTTCTCATCGCCAGCAGGTGAAGTTCCATAGCAGTATGCCGTGGAGTGAAACTGCTATTTTAAGAGCCCCCTAACACAAAGGTTATTTTAAGAACCATCCACCGTTGTCCAAAAAAATGATTTTTTCCCCCCAAATTACTTTATGTAACATTGTCTCTCTTCATTGGAAGTTATATTTAAGTCAAATTTGGGAGTAAAGACCACACCTTAACCCCTTCCCATTAACGGCAGTATTATACGTACCTGGCATGGTACATCAGGTGAGCGGGAGCACTAATTAAGGTTATATGACATACAGTTAGTATGATAACAAAGGGAAAGGATAACCTAGGGTCCATACAAATAGTACAGTTTACCACCATGTTCACTGGCCTGACAAAATACAGGTGGAAAAAAAACAAATTAGGAAGAGAATGTGCTTTTACTTTCATCTTGTCTAAGATCTGAAAAGGTATAGGGAAGAAATAGGCAGATTAAATTAGATATTAATAAACTGAAACAACTATGAAAACATAATTTAATAAGTATTCAAGTACAGGAAAAAATGTGACAGGTATGTGTGTTGTAAAAATGTTAAATTTTTATAATGTATATAACTTTTGAAAGAGGTGTGTGTGTGTGTGTTTAGACAGCAAACTGTTGTTTTAGGATATTTTGTAACCCAGAAACAACAGCTATACATTTGCCTCATATTAATACTTTGATCTGAAATACCATTTAGCCTGCATGACTATACTGTACAAATGACCTACTTTACTTCAGTCGCAACATTGTGGAGGGAAAAAAAGACGTACCATTGAACTTGGCTTCGGAAAGCAGCTGATACATTTGATCCTTGACTGCTGCTTTTCTTTGCTGAGGCAGTCTCTTCAGTGTTGGCACCAGGCTCATGGTAAAGAGGGTCTCGTCATCCTTTCTGTGAGAATCAGGTTGTGCTGCATCCCTCTCGACGGCTTGGAGGAGCCTCTGCTGAAATGAGTTGAGTGGATCTGGGGGCTGGTACCTCCGATGACCCTGGTGTGACGTTCCTCTTTGTTTCTGTTTCTCTCCACGGCCACATCCTGTTCAACGAGGTCCTCAGTGGTCACTTCCGTGAGGTTCAATAATAATCTCAGGTGGTCCTAAATCCAAAGGTGCTTCCTCCATTTCATCAACGTCCATGGCTGCACCGGTGGTGGTCATACTTGTGGTTGATGTAGACATAGTAGAGGGTCTTGGCTGTAAAATTACCACTTGTTGCTCTAGGCACAATAAATGGATCCAGAAAAGAAAGAATGTGGCAGAAGCGCCAAGGCTGCTGGCCTGAAGCTGCTGACCCAGACCTCTTCTTCTCTTTCTCTGCCCTCACATCTCTCTCTGATACCTGTCCCTGAGTCCTCTCCACCTCCTCCTACAGTCTTCTTCTACATAGACATGAACATGATAAGCCAAACCATTACCTAGCATAACTATAGTCATTAGATAGCTATCATGGACATGTCACCTACTCTACACATAGACACACACACAGTTATCTGACCAAATTATCAGGGTACAGTAGTATTTACCATTTCTATTTATCTGACATTCACACTCTTTCAAACATGATTATTTGGTAGCTATCAGGGGTAGTAAACTAGCCTAATTTATTTAACTATTTCTTTCACACACACCTCATTGGCTAGGTTAGCTAACTAGCTAACTGGCCACATCTAGCACAAGCTCACTACTAAACTGACAATCCTACTATCGTGGACACTAAGCAGCATTTTTTGTGTTTATGTCCCTGTAGCTGTCAGCAGTTATGTAAAAAAGACTGTTTTGAGGATACTGCGAAAATGATTATCTCCTCCATGTGTCCAACCGCATGCGACGACCTGCATCAGTATAGTTGCCTAGTTGGGCAAAATATTATGCAGCAGTGATGCCATGACACAATTGGTGTGTTCGAAGCGTTAATGTAACCACGATTGCATTCCGACCCCAGTACAGCTCAGTGTAAACAATCGTAATGGTACGATCGTAATCTTCGGGCAACACTTAAATATAAACATTACCGGCATACGAAATGAGTACCTGCAGTTATTTCAGTCCAAGTAAATCACTAGACATGCAATTCCTCCATATTTAAATGCGTATTTACCTACAGGCCTACTCACATAAAACATGAAATTATCAAAAGCACCGCCAAACAGATGTGTCAGGTCGGGATGCAAACTTTGTCGGTTTGAAAAACAGATTTATATATCGGGCACTACAAAGACATCACATCAAAGGCTTTCTGCTCTGTTAATTTGTGACACTGTGCGTCCTCTCCCATGTCGCTAAACTGTGCCAACGTTGTCCTAAAGAAAATATTTGGAATAGCATTGGCAAATACGCCCAGTGGGGTGGGGCTGCGTCAGTAGTGCACAGCACAGGTTTGTCATCTGGTCAGTGCTATTTGGGATACTTGGGCCCTAAACCCTTACCTAACCATTTCAAATTTCAGTTTAAATGGGGGGTAGAGTCATCCCGATAATCACGGAGAGCACGGACCTATGAAAAAGGTGTGGGAAATTGTGCCCCAATAGTATGCAAATTTACTTCAAAAAGCGCTGCCTGGTTATTCAAACGTAAACACATTTCCCTGTAGATTAGAGAATGACAATGAGATTGACATGATTTTGCCAGGGCATGGCGATGCCCTTACTCAATTCTTTATTTATTTTACCAAATTTGAGTTATAAAGACACTCGAGCTGGGCCAATTGAATGTTTATTAATGATAGTCACGTTTTAAATAATTTATTAGTCCCATTTTATGTACTTTTCTTTGGACATAATGCCCCGATTTAGTGCACCAGTCATGTGCAACAAACCAAAGAACACCTTTCCTAATTTCTGCTGTTGCCCTACACTGAAAGATCAAGGCCATTTCTAAAAGATAAAATGTAGGTCAGCTTCAGGTAGCCCTCGCTCAATGAAGCCTCTGGTGGCAGTTTGAGGGTACTTTGGGCACGAAATCACGGCAAATATTAGAAACACTAATGTTAGAGGAAATTGTGGTTGAGATGATTAATTATGTATACATTATTGATTAGAACCATTTATTCTAATACTATTATGTTATGGTATGAAAAGTAAAAGTTATTGGTTAAGCTGTTACTGAAAATATAAGCAGAACAAATTAATTTTCTGTGTCTCTTGGTCAGTTAAAGGGGGAGCGATGCTATGGCTTTTCAGACAGATAAGAAATGTCTGGGAGATGTTCCAGACCTAATAAACAATGGGCTCTTGTGAGAATCGGAAAGAGGGTGGGAAACTGATGATGTCATGTTCAGTTTATAACCTGTGGAAAAATGTGTATGCTTCAGTACTCTCTTGTAATAAACGCTGTTACTTTTGGCTTTTAAGACTGGTCTCAATCTACTTCATGCATAATTAATGAACTTACAATTCATTAATGAATTAGAAATGAGTGCGAATTGGTTTTGGCAATAAAACATAAAGGAATTTAGAATTCCTCTATCAACTAATGAGAGCCAAAACACCACAAAGTAACGTTTGAAAACCATCTGAAATATATCATCAGGGATATTACTAAATTGTTATTGCTTCAGACATTTATTGCAGTTAGCATTTGGTTGTAAATCTTAGGGAATCCAACTACTGCCAAAATAATGGAAACACTTGAGTAAATGGACATAAAGTATATTGAAAACAGGTGCTTCCACACAGGTGTGGTTCCTGAGTTAATTAAGCAATTAACATCCCATCATGCTTAAGGTAAAGTATAGAAATGCTGGGCAGGCTATTTATTATTTTGGCTACCATGGCCCCATTGGATGACAATGCCCCCATACACATGAGAGGACTTGAGTGGTCACTAAATGGTTTGATGACCAGATCTCAACCCAATTGAACACTTATGGGAGATTCTGGAGCAGCACCTAAGACAGTGTTTTCTACCACCATCAACAAACACCACAATGTAATTTCTCGTGGAAGAATGGTATCACATCCTTCCAATAGTTTCAGACACTTGTCAAATCTATGCCAAAATGCATTGAAGCTGTTCTTGCTCGTGGTGGCCCCACTCCCTATTAAGACACTTTGTTGTTTCCTTTATTTCGGCAGTTACCTGTAGTTCATTATCTCTGTAAAGTTCAAGCCTGACCTTTCTGTATATGTAACAAACGCATATAACCAAATACATCTTGATTGATCTCCTTAGCAATTACTTATCTGGTTCAGAGTAAAGCTCAATTCCATTCAATTTCTGAAAATGCTGGAATTTAGTTGACCCCCTACTCTGCTCTTGTTGCTACACTCATAACTTCTGTGAGATTTGTTGCACAACTCAATCATAATCAAATGGTGGAATGTATCGTCACTGCAATGCATGATAATTCACAATATTCAGAATGTTTTTATATCAAAAGGCAACCTATCCTTGGTTCTCCATATTGCAAAAATGCAATGGAGGTTACTGTTGTTGACCAGTGTCTACGTACAAGAAAGCAGCAATACCTGTGGATTGCATTGAAAAGTCCTTCGTGGGTTAACACTCTATTCCACTCTAGACTATCAGCGATTTTTTTGCTTGGTGAGTCGGCGTACTTTCTCTTTCTTGTTTCTATTGCCATGCTTCTTCCAGGGTTTGACCACAGGCTGTTCCGTGCCAGGTTGCCCTATCTGTTCACGCTGGCCTATGCTGCCTAGCTTGTAGCCCATGTAAGACTGGACCCCCTTGGTGAGTGCTCGAACATTCTCCTGGAAACGAAATGCACAACAATGTGGTTAGTATAGTAATTAAATTCAAATCAAATTTATTTGTCACATACACATGGTTAGCAGATGTTAATGCGAGTGTAGCGAAATGCTTGTGCTTCTAGTTCCAACAATGCAGTAATAACCAACGAGTGATCTAACCTAACAATTCCAAAACTACTACCTTATACACAAGTGTATAGGGATAAAGAATATGTACATTACATAAAGATATGAATGAGTGATGGTACAGAACGGCATAGGCAAGATGCAGTAGATGATATCGAATACAGTATATACATATGAGATGAGTAATGAAGGGTATGTAAACAAAGTGGCACAGTTTAAAGTGGCTAGTGATACATGTATTACATAAAGATGCAGTAGATAATAGAGTACAGTATATATAGTGGGGCAAAAAAGTATTTAGTCAGCCACCAATTGTGCAAGTTCTCCCACTTAAAAAGATGAGGCTTGTAATTTTCATCATAGGTACACTTCAACTATGACAGACAAAATGAGAAGAAAAAAAATCCAGAAAATCACATGGTAGGATTTTAAATGAATTTATTTGCAAATTATTGACTTTGCTCTGTTTGTGGCCCGTCTTGGAGCCTTTAACCATCTGCATCTCCAGATTGGAACTTGCTGTGCTGGAAGTCTGCTGCACTGATGTGGGGAGGAGGATGGCAGTAAAGCAGTTTCCCCTGGGGATGGTCAGAAAGAACCTTTTAGTGGTGCTTCGTCTGCCATTACTACTGAACTGAGTTTCAGTTGATATAAGGAAATCAGTCAATTTAAATAAATGTATTAGGCACTAATCTACAGATTTCACATGACTGGGCAGGGGTGCAGTCAGGGGTGGGCCTGGGAGGGCATCGGCCCATCCACTTGGGAGTCAGACCCCACCCCCGACAATCCCAGATGTGAAGAAGCTGGATGTGGAGATCCTGGGCTGGCATGGTTACATGTGGCCTGCGGTTGTGAGGTGGACGTACTGCCAAATTCTCTAAAATGACATTGGAGGCAGCTTATGGTAGAGAAGTGAACTTTCTATTCTCTGGCAACAACTCTGGTGGACATTCCTTCAGTCAGCATGCAAATTGCACACTCCCTCAAAACTTGACATCTGTGGCATTGTGTTGTGACAAAACTGCACATTTTAGAGTGGCCTTTTATTGTCCCCAGCACATGGTACACCTGTGTAATGATCATGCTGTTTAATCAGCTTATTGATATGCTGTACCTGTCAGGTGGATGGATTCTTTACAAAGGATACAATGCTCACTAACGGGGATGTAAACAAATTTGTGCACATTTTTTTTTAGAAATTATATATTTTCAGTGTAGGTATACAGACAAAACAATGTTTAGACTATTCTGCCTAATAACCCATACCTTTACATCAAGAGGATGGTGGAGTAAGGAAGAGGGTTAACTTACAACAACATAGTCCTTGAGGACGTAGCGGGCTGATCTCGACTGGTCAGGCTGTCCATGTGTTGTCATGAAGCACCTCATGTCTGACCTAGAACAGGACAGTGTCAACAGCCTGCTCCGACTCCATCACTACCATATGGCTTATGTTGTGCTGTGTATTGTTCTACACTGTACTATATAAGGACAGGGTTTATGGTCTCACATCCGTAGGCCATCAGTAGCTCCACATAGTTGGGTATGCGGTCGGGGTCCTCATCCTCTCGCGGGCGGGATGATGTTTATGCCATAGGTGCCCTCTAGCACATCCCGAGGAATAGTCTGACACACTTGAGCAGTCTGTTAAGGCCTTAACCATAATAAACACCCAATCAAACATCTGAAAAATACTTTACCCAAGTGAAACGATTAGGTCTCTGAATTTAGCTGTATGTTTGTAATATGAAATGATAACATAGTTTGCAGCTCCACTTTTGTCCTACTGAAAAAAAAACAAATTAAAATGGATTTTAGAAGAAAGAAAAAAACTCCAGTATCTACTGTTAGGGACAATAAATATGACTTCTACACCCATAAGTTAACAAAATCCGTTTGTAGGGTTGGTAAGTGAAGGATATGAGGGAGATGGCAGGCACGTGGTCTCTTATCTGGTCGATGGGCAGGATCCCACAGCAGATCATCTCAGCTTTAGTGGCCACAAAGGAGGGCATGACCAGGCCGGGGCAGTCACACAGACACAGACCTGGCTCCACGTACAGCATCTGGAACACACACACACACTTGAATTCTTTATTTGACTCTACAAAAAAAAGTTATTCTAACTAAGGCACACAGTTTTAGAGGTCAAGTAGGCTACATCAGAGAGCAGTGCTTTACCTGAAAGTGCTTGGTGTGCCCAGGCGTGACTGAGACGGACACCTTCTTATTTCTCAGAATAGTGTTGATGGTGGAACTTTTTCCCACATTGGGATACCCCACCTGTTTAGAGAGCAGATAGGAGAATTGAGATCACTCCAAACACAAGACCTGTTCTCCTACTTCGTAAATGACTTCCTATAGTAATATAAAGTGTATTATAAACTGGGTGGTTCAAGCACTGCTGATTGGCTGAAAACTGTGGTATATCAGACAGTATACCACAGGTATGACAAAACATTTATTAATGTTCCAATTACATTGGCAACCAGTTTATAATAGCAATAAGGCACCTTGGGTAAGGACTGTATCCATGCACTCCACGTTACGTTGTGCATAAGAACAGCTCTTAGCCGTGGTATATTGGCCATATACTACACCCCCTTGTGCCTTATTGCTTAAACATGACCTAGTATTTAAGCCGACTGATATCCAGTGTGTGTGTGTGTGTGTGTATCTGTTAATCGAATGATTAGAATATTCCACCCTGAAACCATATAATTGTATGGAATTGATTAGAATGTATAAAATTATAATCAATAAATGTGCAGTTCTAGTCAGAATTAGGGTAAAACAATATAGCTAATGTTTATGTCTTTATAGTATCTTAAAAACAGACTGTCTGAGCAGAATTCGGCGCCGACCTTGGCTGGGGGCCACTGAGAGTACTTCCCAGGGTCTCCCTATCTTGAGGGAGGACGGGGAATGATTCCCATGGCCACCCCTAATCTTTGTCGGCTGGGTAGTGGGACAGTATGTGCGTAGGATACCTACTGTTGTGTGTATGTATGTGCGTAGGATATCTACTGTTTGTGTAGAAGTATGTGCGCAGCTATAAAATGGATGTCTTTGTATTCTTGACTTTAGAACGTTCTCTGAATAAACTGTACTAACCTTTTGCATAAGCTGAGTCTTTGACTAATTATTATTATACCCATGGTCTTACAAACCTCTGGGATTGGTCAGAGCTATTGATTGTTAGTTATTATCATTGGGATTGAAAATTCTCGTGACAGTGTCGGTACTCACCAGCCCCACTGTGAGCTCGCCCTCTTTCAATGTTGGCCCATCGTGAGCAGCCTTAAATATGGCCAGCAGCTCGTCTTTGGTCAGCAGGCCACTGGAGTTGTGGAAGGAGGAGGGGTTGTGGGTGGAGCAGTCTATACTCTCTTCGTCGTCTGCTTCCTCACCCTCTGAGCAGGTCTGCCAGTCTCCCTCTGCTACACAGTCTTCAAACTGCTCCCCTCTCTGCTGCTCCTCATCCATATCACTCTCCTCATCTTCCTCCTCACTCTCTTCCTCAGCCTTCTCCTTGTTATCCTCTACCTCCTGTCTTCGACTCACATTGTCTGTCATTCCCTCATCTTCATTTTCTGTGTCGCTCTGTTCATCTTCCTGCTCCTCCACTTCCATTCCCTTTCCCTTTGGAGAATGAACAAGGGAAGGTATCACTGAGGTCTGAAGAGGAGAAGCCTAACAACTCATCTTTCATCAGTCAAAAAAGTATACCAGATCTAAGTTCAACAATGGTGAGCATAGCATTCGGTCTGCTTTAACCAGGCCTTCTAAGACCAGCCCTTCCAATTAAAATGTGAATGACTCCTCACCTTCTCCTCTGCCTCCAGCCTCTCATTCTCCACCAGTGCAGACCAGAAAACAGCATGGAGGCCCTCTCTCTGGAAATATCTGGCCCAGATCCTCCGCTGCTCCCGGGTAAGCAGGTCAGCCTTGTTCACCAGCAGCAAGTTCACCTTGTCCCGGGACACTTCCTTGACATAGCACTCCTACAGGAACCTTGAAGGTCAATGGGTGAAATGCCACAGTGTTTCCCCACCTATCAGTTTGGTTTGGCAGATTCCCCCACCTGGCAATGCCATCCCCAATCCAAGAAAAATTTGCCAAAATTATTTGATGACAGCCTTTGGCCATACTGATCCGTAGAGAACGGACACTAATTAGAACGGTGGATTAAATCAATGGGCTAGTTTGGCTGCGCCCTTCAGCACTGTACTTACCAGATCAGGGCAACGAAACAGCAACGGGTTTCTGGCATCAACGATCTGAACAACGATGTCACTGCGTAGGAAAATTCACATTTCCATCATCATACAAGGCACTGAAAGGCTGAAATAGGACACAATTAGTCATGAGACACAGCAGCTCTAATTCCTACCTCCTCTCAATCACTCGCCAGAGCTGTCTCCAGAAATCCAAATTCCTTTCAAAAGGGGTGGGAATCATTTTCTGCTCCTCTTCAAGTCTATGAAACAAAATAGATCAACTTTAGGGCACTGCTGAAAGAAAACCATGTTACTAAAGGCACACAATCTATAAACATCAAAACAATGAGATCCTATTCAATTGATGGGGGGGGGTGTAAGTGTTGTGATTGTAGTGGGTTTCATACAGTGCCAGTTCTCGTCCCCACTCCATGAAGCTGTCTCTCTCGGTCTGCTGGAGGACCTCTGGACTGGTGCTCCCATCCCAGTGAGGCCTGTAATATGACAAGACAAAGAAGAGACAGTAATGGAACATCAGAGGCAATCAGCACAATCTCTACTACTAAGACAACTAGAAAGAGGACATGAAATAACATTTGGAAGTAATATCTTTGGAGTCACTGTGCCTACTGCACGGTTAGCGCTATCCGGAATCTTTGGGACGTCCCTACCCTAAACCCTAATCTTAACACTGACCCTAATCATTTAAAATGTGAACTTCAATAGGATAACGTCAGAATTGGGACTTCCAAGGATCCCCGATAGCAAGGACCCTTACTGCACCTTCGTGGTATTCTAAGAAGTTGTTTGTTCTCTTCGTGCAGCTTTTTCAACTTTGCCATCTCCTCAGCTGTCAGTAATCCTGCCCGAGCTTCAGCTGGAACAAACTTGATGTTGAGCTTTTCTGGGGAAACACTTCATCCATCAATTGCATCCTGGCAATCCTGTACAAAGAGGCAGGTACTGGGGTGTATTCATTAGTCGGATTCCATTGCAAAACATTTGACCTGTTACTCTAAGACTCTAAGAACCAAACAGAAGTAAACAGAACGAAACAGGGAAGGACCTACCTGAATTTGTCCAATAAACTCGTTTTCGTTGCAAAATGTTTTCCGTTAAGAGTAAACGGTGTTCCGTTGCAAACGTTTTGCAACAGAATCCAACTAATGAATACACCACTGGGGACAAATTATAGTAGGTCCCTCCCCGTTACTTTAGCGTCCGTTTAAGAAACGTTTTGCAAAAGAATTGGCAAACTTAATACACCCCTGGTAGAGGACAGTTTAAAAGATCACTTGTCAGGTCAATGCAATAGAGTATCTACCTGCAACAAACTCAGTCCCTGCCATTTCTGCAGTTGCAAGGAAGTCATCCATAGAACTCTGCTCAGTCACTGACTGCAGGTTGAGACGACCCCAATCGTAGTGTAAAGAAGTGCTATTTCTTATGCTAATGACCAGCTTACTGCTATTACATTGCTATAACTGAGACAACACATAGCAACGTATTTGCACAGTGAAACATGTTAGGTCCAATACAGGATAGCTTTCACACAGCGCACACACCTAATCTCCTTTCTAGCCGAACATTGTGTGACGGCGGGATTCTGGAGTGACGGACGGCCCAGCTGAGCCAATGCAAGAAGACTACCCCCAGCCTGAACCAATCCGAAGAACCGATCTTCTAGAATCAACCTACTTTCTGTTCTGCATAAAATATGTGTGTAACGGTTAACTCTCTCTCTCTTTCCTGCTGGTCTTATGGGCTAACGGAAGGGCCGTAATTACGCTGTACCAGATATCTTTACTCTGAATAAACTGTCGCTTGTCGTACAATTTTACCACCTTGTCTGAATCGATCCTTGACCGGCTCACCCTTCTACATATCCTTTTATCAATAGAAACTTGGTAGCAGGAGGATGGTTGAATAACGATCCGGTCGAAGTGAGTTGATTTGGGTGTGAGAGGGCGAGTGGTGAAAGGAAGATTCTAGGAGGACGGGTGAAGACATTCGGGGGAGGACAACAATTCTGCTCAACTCGGGAAACTGATCTAAAGGTGCACCATAAACAAGGTAAGCAAAACCTGTTAAATCAAACTTTGCATATTGTCGTATAGTCTGTCTAAATTTTGATCAGTATTTCCGAGTAAGTATGAATTCTTGTGTAAATTTATAATTTGCTGATGAGTCAAAGAACAGTGAAGTGAACATATGTGGTACAAACCGGCGATGGCCGGGTGATATAAATCATTGATGAGATATCAGTAAGGGGATAGTTAATTACTATTCATTAAATCTGGCGCCGAGGGGATAAATTGTAATTTTGTCCCGCGACCGGTCAGGCCAGTCTGATAGCTTTCAATTGATGAGAGATCACTTGAGGCCTATTTTAGTTCCGATAGGGGTCAGTGAAATACTGATAGGGGTCGGACATGTGTAATTTTAGTTCCAATAGGGGTCAGTGAAATACTGATAGGGGTCGGACATGTGTAATTTTAGTTCCGATAGGGATCAGTGAAATACTGATAGGGGTCGGACATGTGTAATTTTTGTTCCGCTAGAGGTCAGTGAAATACTGATAGGGGTCGGACATGTGTAATTTTAGTTCCGATAGGGGTCAGGGGAATACTGATAGGGGTCGGACAAATGTAATAATTCTGATAGGGGTCAGCACTATAGGGGTCAGTAGGGGTTAAAATTGAATTCTATCCAGGATAGGGTTGAATTCTATCCATTAAACCCGGTAGGACCGGTCTGATAGGGGTCGGCTGATAGAGGTCAGAGAGATAACATGTATTTTGTAACTGTTTCTATTAAAATGCAATGTGGTTGTAATCGTTTCCATTAAGATTGTTGGTGGTTAGTTGGAGAGAGAGATAGAACTATATAAGGGTTATTTGATGAATCCGAAACTTCTATGTTGTATGTATCTATGACTTCTGTGTTAAATGTATAATCAGGAACAAAATGACTGATGTATAATTGAAATAAGATCTGAATATAATATTTAATATTGAGACTAAATAGTCGAATAGATCCCTTGGTTGCGCGCTCCACAAAAGCTATACCAACCCAATCGTTTTTCTTGAACTGAATATACTAAGTGTTCCTTGTAAAAGAAGGAGTACTCAGAGGGGATACGTTGATCAAAGGGGGCCACCTGGAGTGTGAAGTATTAGAACCTGGCCCACAGGGCTACTCCACACCAGGGGTGCACAATGGTGCACACCAGGGCCATCTGACATGCATGCCCCTCGATCTATGCGAGAACAGCTCCACCCCAGTGGCCACACGAGGAATCCATCCACAGATGGAGCAGGGGGCAACGGGAGCAGCTTGAAGTCAGAGGGGAGGGAACATTCAGAGCGGGGTGTTGCGAGAACAAGCGGTCTTTTGTTAGATAACAGGAGCCCGGTGCGAGATAACGGTATGGAGCATGAGAGCCTGGATGTTCTTCATAAGCAAGTTACATCAACAGATGCTCCAGGAGCAGCTTTTATTGATTAAGCTTCTCCATTGTATGTCGTGTCCCATCTGGGATGGGAAGAGGGGGCAATTATGGTCTTTGTGGGCCATTTCCGTATAGACTTACCTTGTTTAGGCTATTTTTTCCTTTTTGGATTATGTTTCCGTTTTTGCTTGGAGTAATGTATCTGGACTATGTCACATCTCTTAGGAGATGTGAAGAGAGGAATCACAAAACTTTTCCTTCTGGGAGAAGTTTCTTTTTGTGTCTGGATCTAGTTAGGTTGTGTCACGTCTCTGGGGAGATGTGAAGAGAGGGATTTGTAAGGAAGTGCTATTTCTTATGCTAATGACCAGCTTACTGCTATTACATTGCTATAACTGAGACAACACATAGCAATGTATTTGCACAGTGAAACATGTTAGGTCCCATACAGAATAGCTTTCACACAGCGCACACACCTAATCTCCTTTCTAGCCGAACATTGTGTGACGGCGGGATTCTGGAGTGACGGACGGCCCAGCTGAGCCAATGCAAGAAGACTACCCCCAGCCTGAACCAATCCGAAGAACCGATCTTCTAGAATCAACCTACTTTCTGTTCTGCATAAAATATGTGTGTAACGGTTAACTCTCTCTCTCTTTCCTGCTGGTCTTATGGGCTAACGGAAGGGCCGTAATTACGCTGTACCAGATATCTTTACTCTGAATAAACTGTCGCTTGTCGTACAATTTTACCACCTTGTCTGAATCGATCCTTGACCGGCTCACCCTTCTACATATCCTTTTATCAATAGAAACTTGGTAGCAGGAGGATGGTTGAATAACGATCCGGTCGAAGTGAGTTGATTTGGGTGTGAGAGGGCGAGTGGTGAAAGGAAGATTCTAGGAGGACGGGTGAAGACATTCGGGGGAGGACAACAATTCTGCTCAACTCGGGAAACTGATCTAAAGGTGCACCATAAACAAGGTAAGCAAAACCTGTTAAATCAAACTTTGCATATTGTCGTATAGTCTGTCTAAATTTTGATCAGTATTTCCGAGTAAGTATGAATTCTTGTGTAAATTTATAATTTGCTGATGAGTCAAAGAACAGTGAAGTGAACATATGTGGTACAAACCGGCGATGGCCGGGGTGATATAAATCATTGATGAGATATCAGTAAGGGGATAGTTAATTACTATTCATTAAATCTGGCGCCGAGGGGATAAATTGTAATTTTGTCCCGCGACCCGGTCAGGCAAGTCTGATAGCTTTCAATTGATGAGAGATCACTTGAGGCCTATTTTAGTTCCGATAGGGGTCAGTGAAATACTGATAGGGGTCGGACATGTGTAATTTTAGTTCCAATAGGGGTCAGTGAAATACTGATAGGGGTCGGACATGTGTAATTTTAGTTCCGATAGGGATCAGTGAAATACTGATAGGGGTCGGACATGTGTAATTTTTGTTCCGCTAGAGGTCAGTGAAATACTGATAGGGGTCGGACATGTGTAATTTTAGTTCCGATAGGGGTCAGGGGAATACTGATAGGGGTCGGACAAATGTAATAATTCTGATAGGGGTCAGCACTATAGGGGTCAGTAGGGGTTAAAATTGAATTCTATCCAGGATAGGGTTGAATTCTATCCATTAAACCCGGTAGGACCGGTCTGATAGGGTCGGCTGATAGAGGTCAGAGAGATAACATGTATTTTGTAACTGTTTCTATTAAAATGCAATGTGGTTGTAATCGTTTCCATTAAGATTGTTGGTGGTTAGTTGGAGAGAGAGATAGAACTATATAAGGGTTATTTGATGAATCCGAAACTTCTATGTTGTATGTATCTATGACTTCTGTGTTAAATGTATAATCAGGAACAAAATGACTGATGTATAATTGAAATAAGATCTGAATATAATATTTAATATTGAGACTAAATAGTCGAATAGATCCCTTGGTTGCGCGCTCCACAAAAGCTATACCAACCCAATCGTTTTTCTTGAACTGAATATACTAAGTGTTCCTTGTAAAAGAAGGAGTACTCAGAGGGGATACGTTGATCAAAGGGGGCCACCTGGAGTGTGAAGTATTAGAACCTGGCCCACAGGGCTACTCCACACCAGGGGGTGCACAATGGTGCACACCAGGGCCATCTGACATGCATGCCCCTCGATCTATGCGAGAACAGCTCCACCCCAGTGGCCACACGAGGAATCCATCCACAGATGGAGCAGGGGGCAACGGGAGCAGCTTGAAGTCAGAGGGGAGGGAACATTCAGAGCGGGGTGTTGCGAGAACAAGCGGTCTTTTGTTAGATAACAGGAGCCCGGTGCGAGATAACGGTATGGAGCATGAGAGCCTGGATGTTCTTCATAAGCAAGTTACATCAACAGATGCTCCAGGAGCAGCTTTTATTGATTAAGCTTCTCCATTGTATGTCGTGTCCCATCTGGGATGGGAAGAGGGGGCAATTATGGTCTTTGTGGGCCATTTCCGTATAGACTTACCTTGTTTAGGCTATTTTTTCCTTTTTGGATTATGTTTCCGTTTTTGCTTGGAGTAATGTATCTGGACTATGTCACATCTCTTAGGAGATGTGAAGAGAGGGAATCACAAAACTTTTCCTTCTGGGAGAAGTTTCTTTTTGTGTCTGGATCTAGTTAGGTTGTGTCACGTCTCTGGGGAGATGTGAAGAGAGGGATTTGTAAGGAAGTGCTATTTCTTATGCTAATGACCAGCTTACTGCTATTACATTGCTATAACTGAGACAACACATAGCAATGTATTTGCACAGTGAAACATGTTAGGTCCCATACAGAATAGCTTTCACACAGCGCACACACCTAATCTCCTTTCTAGCCGAACATTGTGTGACGGCGGGATTCTGGAGTGACGGACAGCCCAGCTGAGCCAATGCAAGAAGACTACCCCCAGCCTGAACCAATCCGAAGAACCGATCTTCTAGAATCAACCTACTTTCTGTTCTGCATAAAATGTTTGTGCTAACGGTTAGCTTTCTCTTTGTCTGCTGGTTCCTCATGGGCTAACGGAAGGGCCGTAATTACGCTGTACCAGATATCTTTACTCTGAATAAACTGTCGCTTGTCGTACAATTTTACCACCTTGTCTGAATCGATCCTTGACCGGCTCACCCTTCTACATATCCGTTTATCAACAGTAGCCATCGTTCAGTTCACTGGTGTGGAGCTGGCAATGTGATATCACGTTAAATCATCAGCAAGGTAGCTAGCTAACAAGACAGACGACCATTAAAACAAGATGTGTTACTTTATTGTCAGGGAAGCAGTATTCACCAAATCCTGGTTATCCCAAATGTTTTACTTTACTCTGCTAACGAACAGGCTTGGAGGTAGGTCTAGCTATAGGTTAAGCTAGCTAGCTAAATAACTATAGTTAAATAACGTAGCGTTAATGAACGTTACCCAAGTATCGCCCCTCTTGTTGCCTCGGCCTGCGTTGAGTCTCTCCTTTATCAACGATCTCCCGAGCCCCATGGCAGACTTCTTCTTACCCATTTTAGGTTTAGTCTTACTTGTTGCCACAAATTACTTTGTCAGTCTCATTAGATTACATTGGTATATCGAGTACAGCCCAGCAAACAGGACCCCATGTGAAGTGAATTGTTGTCCCATGAGGAGAAAGTGAAACGGAACATACCAACTTGGTTAATATTATTAGTAATTATTCAGCTATCGAGATTGATCTCAAGTGTATAAATCGCTGGAAGTAACTGAATCAGATTCAGTATGTTTGTTTGTTGCTTAAAGTGTAATTTTATTATGAATTACTGTAATGATTTGTGCATTGACTTTGGTTGTGGTACATTCCAAAAGATGTCCAACACTCAAATACGCATTGAAGTAAACACACTCCGCCAAATAACATTTCCGCCAAGGACACGTTCTAAAATATACACTTTTTGTGACAGGTGCTATCATCTACATGTCGATTCTCAATTCTCACATTTCTAAATACTTCATATATTTCAAATTACATTTCTGAAATGTATGCGCAACACAAGATACTCGTCCCTTCATTGGTTATTTGATTAAAACGATGGTGAAAATTGGAAATTAACTTGTTTTGTCATTTATTTTGTCATAATTAGACATGAAATAACGGAAAACAATAACAACAAAAGTTTAAACATTTTTGATTTTCACTTTGTTCATACGCGGAAGGTCACGCCCCCTCATAGAATATTCATAATACTTAGGTGTGTGTTTAGACCAGAGCTTAGTTTGTAAATCATTTTACAAAATATTTTCTAAACCCAGAGGCGCAACATTGCGAGACTTTTGGGAATGCTTACACAGTGTTGCCAACTTAGCCACTATATTTAGCGAGTATTCAGACCCCTCAAGCGACACATTCTCAAAAAAGCGACTAGCGACAAATCTAATGACTTTTTCTGGTGTTATTGGAGACTTTTGGAGACTCTGACGTGAATCGTTCTTAGTCTTCCCAATGAGCAGCGAGTGCTGCCGTGGGCCCCACCCCTGTCACAAAGCACTTACAGGCGGCCCAGTCCTCGCGCAGCAGTCCCTCCCAGCTGCAGTCAGAGCAGGAGATGTTCACCCCTCCGTGTCCAGACTGCAAATGAATCACGCATGCCGGAAGCCGCCGCTAGCTGATCCCGCACTTGCTTACATAAAAAAAACAATTAACCTGAATTAGGGCCAGACTAGTTACCATAATTCTCTCACATTGCCATTGACAGTTTTTTCTATTGTCTCTTTTTGGTCCATTTAGATTGTTAATGTAGATTGTATACAAAAAATGTAAAAAATGTTACGGTTAAAAATGTTCATGTTTTACTGTGACTTGTTGTAGGCTCCTAAGTGGACCAAAAGGTTAAAAACCAAACCAAATTAAGAAAAATAAACTAAAAAACAAAAAGCAAAAAAATAAAATAAAAAATAAGTAACTCCGCCAGAGTGTCTTTATTGAGTCACTTTTGCCGGTCCCAAGCCCGGATAAAGGAGGGTTGGAATTGTGACATTAAAAAAACAAGAATCGACAGAAAAAAGTTCATTTGTAGTTCTAAACCATATTTAGGGTGTTTTTTATTCACTTTGTGTCTCTCCCACAACGTCCATCACAATTACATGCACATGGCCAATTATGCAAATTAGGCGATGACGACATTTAGCGTCTTTTAGGACAGACAATAGCTACTTTCCTTACTGAGGAGTTGGCAACACTGCTTACTATAACGATCGTCATAGGTGGAAGAAGGAGAGGACTAAGGTGCAGCATGGTACGTGTTCATGATCTTTTAATTACACTGAACACTAGAACAAAACGGAACAAACGAAACAGTCCTGTCTGAGACAGGAAACAACTACCCACAACTCAAGGGCGAAACCAGGCGGCCTAAGTATGGTTCTCAATCAGAGACAACGATTGACAGCTGCCTCTCATTGGGAACCATACCAGGCCAAACACATAGAAATACAAACATAGAATGCCCACCCCAACTCACGCCCTGACCAACCTAAAATAGAGACATAAAAAAAGGAACCGAGCCTGCACAACCTGCCCTGGCTGGATACCCCCTGTAGCCCGGCAAGTGCGGCGGAACAGACCGCACTGGGCTGTGCTGGCAAACCGGGGACACCGTGCGTAGGGCTGGTGCCATATAACCCGGGCCGAGGAGACACACTGGAGACCAGATGCGCTGAGCCTGCTTCATTCCTCCTGGCTCGATGGCCACTCTAGCCCGGCCTATACGAGGAGCTGCGATGTAGCGCACAGGGCTATGCATACACTGGGGACACCATGCGCCTCACAGCATAACACGGTGCCTGCCCGGTCACTCTCTCTCCACAGTAAGCACGGGGAGTTGGCTCAGGTCTCCTACCTGACTTGCCTTTAGCTTCCTCCAGCTCTTCCCTGGGGCGGAGATATTCCCCAGCCTGTGCCCAGGGTCCCTTACCGTCAAAAATCTCCTCCCAAGTCCAGGAGTCCGGAACCCTCTGCTCCAGGTTACCACGCTGCTTGGTCCTTTTTTGGTGGGTAGTTCTGTATCGATCGTCGTAGGTGGAAGAATGAGAGGACCAAGGTCAGGACGTGACACTTACGAAGCAGACCAAGACTGGGTTTGAGGTTAGAGATGTCAATGACAGAAGTTAAATGTTCTTCCTTAGATGTAAATTTTTTCGAAATCTAAAGGCCCAACCCCGATTCGAGCTAATTAACTAGTTGAACATGTTATTACTCCAACCTTGTGAAAGTGACAAACTGACACGTTTAAATATTTTGTCAAAAATCTTTATATCGAAGGCGTGCCTTTCATTTGACTGCCTGCACATGGCAAATCGGCGCGAGACGTGATTTAGAAGCAGTTTCTGCCTATCTTTCTACAGTACGGTCTTTAATTATACTGTGTCTGTGATAATGAAGATAACAATACTTATGTTTGCTAAGATGCAGAACTTATCATTAAGTAAGCAAGCCAATTGAACAGACTAGACAACAATTGAACACTCTGGTGTGGTGTTTGACATCACTTTGTTGGGTTATGCTGGCCGAAAGGTTCCATGGCCACAATAAAATAAAAGAATTGTAGCGACCCGCACAGACAGCTGTGTGTTATGTGTTAGGCTATTAGTTGGTTGTGTTGTACTTACCCATACCCAGTGTTCGTGGGGTCCGCCATGCCAATCAACCTGCTATCTGCCAATCACAGGAATGCCTGGAATGTTCTGATGCCGGGCATTCTGGTGGTTGGAGGAGGGGGGTTGGGCAGGGGGATGGAGTATTGGAAGTTAAGTCTTACATCTGGCCTTCACAAGAGAAGGTCACGGTTGTTTTATAGGGTATCTTTCATTTATTTGGTGTGGGCTACGGCCAAACAGTAGCCTGTGTGAAGTTGGGTTAATAAAACCGTAAATTCGTAAACTCACTCCTCTGTCTGGACAATTGTTCCTTTATGATCTAGTCAGGTCATTACATTATGAATGAGAATGTCATGACAAGTTGGAGAATAGTTTGTCTCACTATGGCTCTACCCCTACCTACACCTACTCAGTGTAATATTGTTGCCTGAATTTAAAATTGATTAAATTAAGATGTGTCACAGGCCTACACACAATACCACATCATGTTTCTAGTGGAATTATGTTATTTTTTTATTTTATTTTTAACTAATTAATTAAAAATTAAAAGCTGAAATGTTTTGAGTCAATAAGTGTTCAACCCTTTGTTTATGGCAAGCCTAAAAAAGTTCAGGAGTACACTTTTGCTTAACAAGTCAAATAATAAGTTTCATGGACTCACTCTGTATGCAATAATAGTGTTTCAAATGATTTTTGAATGACTACCTCTGCATCCCACACATACAATTATCTGTAGGGTCCCTCAGTCAAACAATTAATTTCAAACACAGATTCAACCACAAAGTCCATGGAGGTTTTCCAATGCCTCGCAAAGAAGGGCACCTATTGGTAGAAGGGTAAAAAAATAGCATGGTAGCATGGTGAAGTTATTAATTACACTTTGGATGGTGTATCAATTCACCCAGTCACTACAAAGATAGATACCACGAGGTCAACTAAGCACAGGCAAAATCCTAGAGGAAAACCTGGTTCAGTCTGCTTGCGAACAGACACTGAGAGACAAATTCTCCTTTCAGCAGGACAATAACCTAAAACACAAGGCCAAATATACACTGACGTTGTTTACCAGTGTGACATTGAATGTTCCTGAGTGGCCTAGTTACCGTTTTGACTTAAACTGTCTGGAAAATCTATGGCAAGACATGAAAATGGCTGTCTAGCAATGATCAACAACCAACTTGACAGAACCAGAATATTTTTTTAATAATAATGTGCAAATATTGTACAATCCAGGTGTGCAAAGCTCTTAGAGACTTAACCAGAAAGACTGTAATCGCTTTCAAAGGTGATTATATAACCATTTTTTTAAAATCACTTTATCATTATGGGGTATTGTTTGTAGATGGGTAATATGTTTTTTATTCAGGCTGTAACACAACAAATTGTGTAGTAAGTCAAGTGGTAGACTTTCTGAAGGCACTGTACATAAGCATAATAATACAGCTTGTATCACATTTTGACACTTACGAAAAGCAGGTAATGCTAGCTGAAGTGGATGGCTAATGCAGTTGGCCAGTATATTTGTAAAGACAAAGTAAATGTCATGAAATAATATTTTGTCTTAGCCTTTAACTCGTAAAATATTACATTGTTTAAAATTTAGGATCACAGGTAAAATGAAGCAATTACATTCACTTTTTTGACTCATCAAGACTAGGTGGGGAGGTAGAGTGAGTTTCTTTAACCAAACCCGTCTATCCCATCTCCCTTCCCAAACCCACACTCCCCCAAGCCGACATCCCTCTGTTAGATTTGAGTAAAAACCACACTTGAAGCACATTTAAATATTGAATTAAATCGATTTAATACAAAAAAGTTGAACAAGAGTGAGTTACATTTTGGATGAAGGTGTGCCAACACCTTCCTGTGGAGAGGAAATGTATCCTGGGGAGAGGGGGGGGGGTGTATGATCCAATTCCACACTGCCTACCACCTAGCCATCCTGCTGGGCCCTTGGCTCAACCATTACTGCTGGGAAAGAACAGGTCGACCCACGTCTTTCCTTTCTCTCCAATTTTTACTCACGCTCTGTCTCCCTTCAACACATTTGTCCATTGCACAGGTCAGGAGTCACCTCTAGCTCTTAGGAACTCCACCCCTCCTCCTCCTCCTCACTTTCATACATACATCACTTCCTACAACTGACATCAGCTGTTGGCCCACTCTCCTATCACTTCTCAATTTCTCATACAAGACAACATGAATGTCATTGATTTCCATGGATTTGAGTATTCCACAATATTTTGGAGATGATTTCATTTTCAAATAACATAAAATGAGTGAGGAAAAAGGCCATTATTGAACATGGGGTGAGACATTGTTACTAATTTGTAAATAAAGCTAGTTTGTTATTTAGAATGATTTATAAATAAGAAACCAAAAACCTACAGTCATCTCATGGGTCTCCCAGTCAAGGCCGGCATGGGTATTGAACCAGCATCTGTAGCAATATTTATTGCACTGTGATTCAGTGTCTTAGACCGCTGCGCCACTCAGGCACTATACAATATGACTGGTCGGGAGTAGGCTACAGTACTACAGAGACACAGTAGCGCCTTGGGACCCAATGTCACGATCATCGTAAGGAGCGGACCAAAATGCAGCGTGGTATATGTGTTCATGATGATATTTTAATTAAAGAAAGCACTGAACACTGAATACAAACTATACAAAACAATAAACAAATAACAACTGTGAAGCTATAATGAGAACTGTGCTGACATAAGCAACTAACATAGACAATCACCCACAACCCACAATGACAAAACAGGCTACCTAAATATGGCTTCCAATCAGAGACAATGACTAACACCTGCCTCTGATTGAGAACCATATCAGGCCAAACACAGAAACAGACAAACTAGACATCCAACAGAATGCCCACTCAGATCACACCCTGACCAAACAAAACATAGAAACATACAAAGCAAACTATGGTCAGGGTGTGACACCCAAAAGCATAATCAGTGCTCTAACTCCCCCCTGGTCTGGAGCAATGAAGTAGTGACGCAGGGTACTGTACTAAACCACAAATTACCCCTAAATCCTGCAGCATAATTGCAAAACTTTTAGTGGAGCAACCACTGTACATGATTCCATGTCTTATTTCATAGTTTTTATGTATTCACTATTATTCTACAATGTAGAAAATAGTACAAATAAAGAAAAAACATGGAATGAGTAGGTGTGTCCAAACTGCCACGATGTACACACAGTGGCCACACTTGTAATTGCCATTGGGTGCTCCTGGGAGCCAAGTGTTTCAGTACAATGGATTTGATGCGACCAGAACATGGGCTGTACTCTGTGGGGGCGTTTTTCTTTCTTCTGTCACACTCACACAGACTAACATTCAAGTCGAAAAATGTAATACAGTTTGTCTTAATTTGTTTTCCATTATTCCATGTCCAATTTTGCCACAATAAATGACAAAACAAGTAGATTTCAAATTCAGAAACCGAAATCGAAAACAAGCCATTTTCCATTTTTACAGGTTGTTTAAAAATAATCTAATATTTGGAGTGTTTCATGAAGAGAAAATTATACTATAGCCTAATCATATGCATAGCCTACTTATTATTGTTATTATTAACAATATGAATATTATTAATTGTTAATTGTTACAGACTAGGTAGCCCAACTGGCCGCCAGATGACACTATTATTGCTTTTAAGTTGTTTGTAAAAGGAATAATAGTGCCATCTGATGGTGGGTAAGGCTACAGACTAATAGGCTTGGAAGCATGTTATTAGTAAAGGAGGCAACTCTTTCTTGACAATATTTTACCTTTATTTAACCAGGCAAGTCAGTTAAGAACAAATTCTTATTTTCAATGACAGCCTAGGAACAGTGGGTTAACTGCCTGTTCAGGGGCAGACTGACAGATTTGTACCTCGTCAGCTCGGGGATTTTAGCTTGCAACCTTCTGGTTACTGGTCCAACGCTCTAGCCACTAGGCTACCCTGCCACCCCGGCAGATGGCAGCATAAACCAGAGGATGGTCTGCAAGACATTTATTTTTTGGTGCATTGCCATGCATAGAAAGATTGACAGGTAACCAGCTTTTCTTTGTATTATTCGCTTGATATACGGAAACTATAGGTATTTATAGGTTCTACTGTTATCCATCTTGTATTTCATTTTGTTTTCAAACTAACTATATGCAGACTCTTTATATCAAATCAAATTGTATTGGTCACATACACATGGTTGGCAGATGTTATTGCGAGGGTAGCGAAATGCTTGTGCTTCTAGTTCCACAGTGCAGTAATATCTAACAAGTAATCTAACAATTCCACAACAACTAGCTAATACACACAAATCTAAGTAAAGGGATGGAATAAGAATATATATACATATATATACATATAAATATATGGATGAGCGATGACTGAGCGGCATAGGCAAGATGCAATAGATGGTATAAAAATACAGTAAATACATATGGGATGAGTAATGCGAGATATGTATCAGTTCTATCAGTTCTACTCTGAGTGAGTATATGTACAATGGAAGTATTATTGGAATTATTAAAGTGGCATTATTGAAGTAACTAGTGATTTATTTATTAAAGTTGCCAATGATTTAAAAAATCTATCAGTTCTGCTCTGAGTGAGTATATGTACAATGGAAGTATTGTTGGAATTTACAGGGCGATGTATATAAGCGGTTATATCAGTTTGTACATTAGCCTATTATTTCCAAATTCTTCTTATTTCAGTTCAGTAAATGAACCTCGGCAAAAGCACCCTGAGTGCCAATTGCATCCTCAAGGTAGAGCTGTTTGACTTTGGTCTCTCTCATAATGGTTCCATCCATCCCCCCCTCTATGTTCCCCTACAGAGACACTGTAATGGTTCAACCCAGTATATAGCCAATGTAGACCATTCAATTCTCAGCAGACCCAACCTGTCAAACAGACAGCGACCATAGAATGGGAGAGCGCAATTGTGGTTATGGAGAAGTCTTGAGAGGATAAACAAATTAAGTACAGGATAACTTGAACGTTTATTGTATTGGAGTCTCCAATAAATCATAAAAGTCAGTAAAATATATACGATTTAGTTGCAGTAAAACGTTCGCTATAGTGTACGTTATTGCTGTGGACGTGACACGACCATATAATGCTGCCTTGGAAGAAGAATAAGTTCGACTTGATTGAGGAAGATAAACAGTCGAAGCAGAAGGGTTATGCCGTGAGTTTGAACTACTCTGCCCTGACCTCCTTTGCCAAGTCTTGCCCGGAGAGTGCTTTGAACAGGGTTGGAAGCATGTTCAAGACAAAAAGGAAAAAGGTTAAAATTACCAGTGAGGACCCCACCTACACGGTCCTCTACCTGGGTAATGCCACCACCATCCAGTCGAAAGGCGAAGGCTGTACGGACGTGGCTGTGAGCAAAATTTGGGGCAAGAGCGAAATGGGCAAAAATGGCACGAAGATGAAACTGACCATCAGCTCGCAGGGCATCCGAATGGTGCATGTGGACGACAAAGCGAGGAGACCGGGACATTTGTATTTATTGCACCGGATAACCTATTGCGTTGCGGACCCAAGGCTATCCAAAATTTTCGCTTGGATATACAGACATGAGATGAAGCACAAGGCAGTGATGCTGCGGTGCCATGCGGTGCTGGTGTCCAAGCCGGAGAAGGCAAAGGCCATGGCACTGCTTTTGTACCAGACCTCGGCGACAGCGCTTTCTGAATTTAAAAGACTTAAAAGGAGGGACGATGCAAGGCACCAGCAACAGCAGCTGATAGGGGAACAAACCATACCCCTGGTGCCCCTCAGGAAGCTTCTAAATGGACAGTGTTATTACAAACCGCCGGTGGAGCGCAGCAGGAGCGCGCCCAAATTGGGCTCTATCACAGAGGACTTGCTCGGAGAGGAGGAAGAGGAGAAAGCGATGCACTTTGAGTGTGAGGACATTTTAGACACGGATGACGATTGTGTGGACAATGGTAAACAGGAGCTGTCCCAGATCATCAGTGACCTTGGAGAGATGAGCATAGGAAACGACGTACAAACACTAAAAGCTGACCTTAGGGTTACACGACTCCTCTCTGGGGAGAGCACGGGCAGCGAGTCGTCAATAGAAAGCAACCAGGAGCCAATTTCTGTCTCAAACGGATTAGAGGAGGGGAAGATGCAGGAAATATCATGAAGTCTACGTTTTCCTGGAGCCAAAATTCCCTCCACTGGGATGAGAAAAATTTCCTTTTCTGTTTATTTTCTGCTGTCGGCTGTGAGTGTAGCCTATGCCTGTAGTATTGTACCCCCTCGTCGACTTGAAAGGATATAGAGGGGTAGCCTATGTTATAGTTATTGAATTATATTTTGGCGAGCATTGATAGCCTACAGAAAAGGGGCAGGACTGCATGCTGAGACTGAACCCCGATGTCACCGTGCGTCCCAGGAGAGTGATGCACCGCTGATTCCCACTTTAATAAGATGCTTTGTATTAGAACTTGTTTACCCAACCCATTTCCCGCGTGGAAATGCATTTTTTCTTGCACAACATTGTCCAGAAATATGTAGCCTAACATTCCATTTTGAAAGCACGTTTCCTTTTTTTCGCAATGGGTTAAATTAGAAGTCACTCACTCTCCTTTCAGGACGCTTTTCTACAATTATGGTTTTGCACTGTTGTGAAATTCAGTCGAGTATTACGTTTATTATGTGTATAATATCGTTTTCTCGTATATGTTATCAGAAACATAAATGTCATATCTTTGCTGTGCAAAAGAACAATACCCTAATGTATTAAGATATACATAGTAAATGCATTGTGTATAAAAATATCCATTATTTTTTAAAGGAGAAAAATGTGGTTTGTTTATGTGAACCTAAAAAAAATCTAAATAAAAACAACAAAATAACATGCAGGCGGTTGTATAGTTTATGCACTCATTTGGAACGTTATTTGTTAAAATCAGGTATCATCTCCATCAAGCAAACCTTGTAATTTGATGGCTCTTAACTTTCCGCCTCCAAATGAAGTCCAGATACTGATTATATCCATCACTGGGTTTAGAATTGCGATTAATTAATGGAAACATTAATGTCAGCATTCACACCTCAACATTTGAAGGCCTGCTTTTTGTTGTTGCATAACTGATTGATAACTGATCCATTTGCTGACATGACACCCCTCATTCTTGGGAATCACATCATTTTGGGGAAATTGTTTTGCTACAGGGTGGCATGCATAGGAGAGACATGTAGGGCCTAGATCTCAAGGACAATTTTTTTCAGGGGAAGGAGAAATACTATTTTGTTCTAGTGATTTCTAGTCAACTGTCAGTTCTCTCACAGACATTCTGCATTGCTCAGTTTATTTTGGTCACTGTTTCAAGATGTTCCATATAGTAGATGTATTAGGCTACTTGTTGAGTCGACAAGCCACACCTCTCCAACACCTCTATTTTCTCTCCTGCTCTGTGTGCCTACAGTATTGCAGTCACCATGGCAATGATGGAATTACTAGAAATGCTTCATGATTGTTATGGTTGCAGTCATAGAACCTTACGGGCAGGCCAGGCCCAGCTAAACCACAACAACACAAGGTGCTCACGTCATGAAGGATAGAGCATTGTGTTACATCAAACAAATACTTCATGTAAGACCAAGGATTCTTTTTTATAGTAGTTACTAAACTAAATGTTATTCATCTATTATTACAACTTAGTTACTGCATAATTTGGTACAGATTTAAGTACCTTAAGTATATCTGCAATAGCTATGTGTATCAGTACATCTCTGAGTCATGTTTGTATGTTAGTCCAAATGTCATCTTGACAGGTTTGATATTTGAAATCTTGCCTACAGTCTGGGTTGTCTCGTCTGAACAGAAGAAGGTCTTAGGCTATGTAAGGTCTTAGGCTATGTAAGGTCTTAGGCTATGTAAGGTCTTAGGCTATGTGCATTCACAGACTGCTACCACACTCTACTTTAGCTGCTTTTCTATAAGTGAAAGGACTGGCACAGCTACTTCCCTCCCATGCACTACCAAGCCCGCTTAGCACCAGGCCCACATGGATTCCACCAAATGTATACAGTTCCTGTCTGACACTGAGTGGTATTAATAACTCAGTAGTGCCACTGTGGTCACAGCAGTGTTCTGTCAGGGGCTGGGGCTGTCACACTAAGCATGGCATTTTTCATAGAATTTTTCATGAGAAGAGCTGAGGGGAGTCACTACTCTCTGTGGCTGTCTGTCTGGGGGGACTACTGTATTGATGTGGACATTAGTATTCTAGTCAGCTATAGTGCAGTGCAGCTCCAGCCCGGCATTAGCCTCATTCTATCTGCCAGTGCTTACCTAAGAGACCTCTACTGGACGCAGAGATGCTGCTTCAGAGGCAGCCACTTCTACCTCTGCTGCTGCTGCTCAGTAGCGAATAGGAACTGAATTAGAGATTAGGGGAGAAAGGTGAGCTTGTTCCCTGTTTAGTACCCAGATGATGTGTGGATGTGTCTTGTTATATGAACAGTGCCTCAATCAACCTAGGCTGTCTCCAGACTTTTACAGCACTTCATGTATAGCCTGGATGGCCTACCACGGCTCTTAAAATGGTACGTTGGTGCTTTGGGCCAACGATTGCTCATGGGTCCTATAAAAAGCTAAACTTCTCATTTTGAATTGATGCAGTGGTGCTCAATAGAACACGGTAACACAAAACTCCACTACTGGGCTGTGTCACTCACTTCACTCTCCTTTTTTTCTGTCAGGAAGCGTATGAAACTGTACCGAAATAGCAAGCGTGTCAAAACCCACACAGTTTCCCACAGTTTCCCTTCTCGATGTGATGCTGCTCCAGCTGCTGTCTCACTGAAGCCTCCCATACAATAATTACACCACAGACAGTACGACATCATCAGCCCACGCCCACCCTGAAAATAAAGCAGCAGGATGTGCTATTAGTGGACAACTGCAAACTAGAGCTATAAACCTCTCATAAAGGCAGTGAAACTGTCCATTGGTATAGTATTTAAAGCTCCCCTTGCAATCACTAGACAGTTTGGCCCTAGTGCAGCAGTGACCTGTATATTTTCACTCACTGCAAGCAAGCTCCATTTAGATGCTCTATTACAAGGCCGCCAAACATCGCACGTTGTTCCTCTCCCTCTTGTATCTCAGGGTAACCTGGATATCCTCTCGATGTGTATTGACTGCGTGTGATTAAAAGTAGGATACAACGTGTTGACATTTAGTGCATGTGAACATATGGTAATTAAAACCTCCTGGGAAAAGAGCCAACTTTATTGTGTCTCCTTCTGTGTTGATAATTCTAATAAAACAGGCTTTTAATTTGAAACTTCATTTAACTAGGCAAGTCAGTTAAGAACAAATTCTTATTTACATTGACGGCCTACCCCAGCCAATTGTGTGCCGCCCTATGTGACTCCCAATCACAGCTGATTGTGATTCAGCCTGGAATTGAAGCAGGGTGTCTGTAGTGACACCTCTTGCACGGATATGCAGTGCCTTAGACCGCTGCACCCTCGGGAACCCCTATAATGTTCAAAATTTACGTAAAATTTCCTCTTAAAGGTCCTGCAGAGTCATCCTATTTCCAAAGTAAAATTAGCCAATGAATGACCAAAACATCACCCATAATATTTTTGAGCGGGTGGGGAGCTTATATTCATGAGCTTGCCTTGACTGACAGCTCTTTGAAACACCCTTGTGGTTGTTGCCAGGAAACAAGGTAAATAATGGGCCACATGTCATTGATGACCAGTTAACAATGGGCCACATGTCATTCCGAGCCTAAATAGTATGCCTCAACCCATTTCTCTGCAAAATGCTCTCATGGTCAACAGAGCTGTTCATGGACTGTTGGATATCAGACAAACAGCAGCAATACACAACTGCATTTCTATTGTTTTGTAATTA
This sequence comes from Oncorhynchus gorbuscha, assembly GCF_021184085.1. Lineage (NCBI taxonomy): Eukaryota > Metazoa > Chordata > Actinopteri > Salmoniformes > Salmonidae > Oncorhynchus > Oncorhynchus gorbuscha. The sequence continues at coordinate 18,988,866 of NC_060174.1, forward strand.
ATTGCAGAATACAATTAGCTGATATACTTCTTCACAATAATTAGTCTAACCTGAGTCATTTTAGAACCTTACACATAAGGGAATGTACATGAAAACAGCATACATTAACTGTATTGGACAATGTATTGGTGCCTCTGCATTAGCATTATAAATGACAAAATGTTCAGAATTGTGTGTATTGATCAGACATTTATTTAATAATTTACAAAAAGGCCAGCATAGCTGACATATTAATAAACATGAACACAATTGAGAAATACAGGTGAGAAATAATAGTCATTTGACATAAAACAAATAATAAAATAAGCCTAATATAGGCACCAGACTCCCCTACAGTCTGGATGGACCCCATTGATTTGTCCAATCATCTCCCGTCTGAATGTTTGGAAAACCAACATTACAAAGTGACAAAATGTGACATCATATCACGTAAAAGTGAATTACTTAGACTACATTACCAACTACAGAGATTGTCAGGGAGGGGGGTGGGAGAGGAGGGGGACCGATGTACCCGGCATCAATCAAGCAGGTTTCAGTTACCCACGTGGCTTCAGTCACCCCCAAGATTGAAACGGGAGACAAATCCAGCTATGGCCTCTCACACTGGGCAGACAGGGATCCTGGGATGGACAGCTCACACAGCTTCCCCACGTACGGCTCTGGATCAAGGGTGACCTCGTTGAGAGGAGATCCAGGAGCCTGTCTACGTTGTCTGTGATGATTTTGAAAAGGGAAATGTTTGTTAAATGGGTAGTACATTTTGCTTCCTTTGATTTACTGTTCTGAGTTATGATTCTATCAAATGATCTACTCATTCTACAATATTTTCCGGTGTTTTTGAAGTATTCAATTTTAAATATGCAATATTTGGTTGTGTACTTTTTTGTGAAACATTTCAATGTTTATATTTTGAATTTTGGTGTGCCTGAAATGCTCAATTGATTTGAAATGAATAACTATGACTTATAGGATGTTGGATCTGTCTTCAAAGGCTTCACAGCATATCCCCCTTCTTTGGTCTGTCTTCACAGGCTTCACAGCATATCCCCCCTTCTTTGGTCTGTCTTCACAGGCTTCACAGCATATCCCCCTTCTTTGGTCTGTCTTCACAGCATATCCCCCTTCTTTGGTCTGTCTTCACAGGCTTCACAGCATATCCCCCCTTCTTTGGTCTGTCTTCACAGGCTTCACAGCATATCCCCCTTCTTTGGTCTGTCTTCACAGGCTTCACAGCATATTCCCCTTCTTTGGTCTGTCTTCACAGGCTTCACAGCATATCCCCCTTTCTTTGGTCTGTCTTCACAGGCTTCACAGCATATCCCCCCTTCTTTGGTCTGTCATCACAGGCTTCACAGCATATCCCCCTTCTTTGGTCTGTCTTCACAGGCTTCACAGCATATCCCCCCTTCTTTGGTCTGTCTTCACAGGCTTCACAGCATATCCCCCCTTCTTTGGTATGTCTTCACAGGCTTCACAGCATATCCCCCTTCTTTGGTCTGTCTTCACAGGCTTCACAGCATATCCCCTCTTCTTTGGTCTGTCTTCACAGGCTTCACAGCATATCCCCCCTTCTTTGGTCTGTCTTCACAGGGTCCACAGCATATCCCCCCTTCTTTGGTCTGTCTCCACAGGCTTCACAGCATATCCCCCCTGCTTTGGTCTGTCTTCACAGGATCCACAGCATATCCCCCTTCTTTGGTCTGTCTTCACAGGATCCACAGCATATCCCCCCTGCTTTGGTCTGTCTTCACAGGATCCACAGCATATCCCCCTTCTTTGGTCTGTCTTCACAGGCTTCACAGCATATCCCCCCTGCTTTGGTCTGTCTTCACAGGATCCACAGCATATCCCCCTTCTTTGGTCTGTCTTCACAGGCTTCACAGCATATCCCCCTGTCACGTTCTTTCAAAATCGAACCCAGAAGCAGACCAGAACAAGGAGAGTAGGAAGAAGGTGAGTATTTATTTACAAGTGAATGTGAATGGGTAGATATATCCAGGTGGCGTAGCGGGCAGCGGTGGTGAGTTGATGGGAGTAAATAGGTGGAGCCAATGGGGTAGCGGAATCCTCCGACGTCCAGGCGGGAATGGGGTAAATGATCCGGGTGAGTAACTGAAGACAGAACAAACGGAGGTAAGTTTAAGGCAAGCAATACGTAAAAAACAACAAAACAAATTCTATCCAACTTGAGGCTGATACTATGGCACATCATACTGTTTATGGCTAACGATCTGGCAGGGAATGGATGTCAGGTCAGAGCTTTTGAAGGGGAGAGGAGATGATCAGGACAGGTGTGCAGATTACTGATGGGATACAGGTGCGGGTGAACATCGATCTCCTAACAAGCTAATTCGCCCGGCAACCAGACAGGGTGCGTTCCAGGACACCGGAAACACACTCCAGGACAGAAACACAGGCAAACACAGACTCAGGAAGCGGGATTCGTGACACCCCCTTCTTTGGTCTGTCTTCACAGGCTTCACAGCATATCCCCCTTCTTTGGTCTGTCTTCACAGGCTTCACAGCATATCCCCATTCTTTGGTCTGTCTTCACAGGCTTCACAGCATATCCCCCTTCTTTGGTCTGTCTTCACAGGCTTCACAGCATATCCCCCTTCTTTGGTCTGTCTTCACAGGCTTCACAGCATATCCCCCTTCTTTGGTCTGTCTTCACAGGCTTCACAGCATATCCCCCTTCTTTGGTCTGTCTTCACAGGCTTCACAGCATATCCCCCCTTCTTTGGTCTGTCTTCACAGGCTTCACAGCATATCCCCCCTTCTTTGGTCTGTCTTCACAGGATCCACAGCATATCCCCCCTTCTTTGGTCTGTCTCCACAGGCTTCACAGCATATCCCCCCTGCTTTGTCCTGGGAAAGCTGATTTTGTATTACTGCATTCCTGCTGTGGTGGTTTGCTAGGAAGCTGTGCAGACAGAGTAGATGTTTAATTTTCTAAATGTCCATCATTACAACTTGATAGGAAAGACAAAAGGAGGTGGAAAGTAAAATAATAATTTTCAGTGTAGCCTGTCCACCAGAACTGAAAAGCAGCCACTGCTGTCAGATTTCTTCATTCTTCAGAAAATCTTTAAATTAACACTATGGCATCCAGTCACAACACAGTGTGCTCTTTCTCGGCATGCTGGTAACTAGTTTGCTAACTAAAAGTCAGAACATGAAAAGAACATGAAAAGGGTTAGTTACCAGTATCGTTCTGTTTGAGTTATCTTATGGTGTTTGGAGGAAAAAGGGGGAGGCTTGCAAGCCGAAGAACACCATCCCGACCGTGAAGCACGGGGGTGGCAGCATCATGTTGTGGCGGTGCTTTGCTGCATGAGGGACTGGTGCGCTTCACAAAATAGATGGCATCATGAGGCAGGACAATTATGTGGATATATTGAAGCAAAATCCTAAAACATCAATCAGGAAGTTAAAGCTTGGTCGCAAATGGGTCTTCCAAATGGACAATGACCCCAAGCATACTTCCAAAGTTGTGGCAAAATGGCTTAAGGACAACAAAGTCAAGGTACTGGAGTGAACATCACAAATCCCTGACCTCAATCCTATAGAATATTTGTTGGCAGAACTGAAAAAGCATGTGCGAGCAAGGAGGCCTACAAACCTGACTCAGTTACACCAGCTCTGTCAGGAGGAATGGGCCAAAATTCACCCAACTTATTGTGGGAAGCTTGTGGATGCTACCCAAAAAGTTTGACACAAGTTAAACAATTTAAAGGCAATGCTACCAAATACTAATTGAGTGTATGGTAACTTCTGACTGTCACGCCTTGGTCTTAGTATTTTGTGTTTTCTTTAATTATTTGTTCAGGCCAGGGTGTGACATGGGTTTATTGTATTGTCGTATTGGGGTTTTTGTAGGCATTGGGATTGTGGTTGATTAGGGGTGTGTCTAGTATAGGCTTGGCTGCCTGAGGCGGTTCTCAATTAGAGTCAGGTGATTCTTGTTGTCTCTGATGGGGAACCGTATTTAGGTAGCCTGAGTTTCACTGGTATTTCGTGGGTGATTGTTCCTGTCTCTGTGTAGTTTCACCAGATAGGCTGTATTAGGTTTCTCGTTCCGTTTGTTGTTTTGTATTTGTTAGTTATTTCATGTGTCACTTTTTTTCATTAAAGTCATGAGTAACCACCACGCTGCATTTCGGTCCGACTCTCTTTCTACAAATGAAGAACGCCATTACAGAATCACCCACCACACACGGACCGAGTGGCGTGGAAACAGGCAGCGACAGCTGGAGCAGCAAAAGGAGGATGAATTATTCGGAGAATGGACATGGGAAGACGTGTTGGATGGTAAAGGTTGTTACACTTGGGAGGAGATACTGGCCGGAAGAGATCGCCTCCCATGAGAACAGGTGGAGGCACTAAGGAGAGCAGAGGCAGCCGGAGATAGGAGCCGACGATACGAGGGAACACGGTTGGCAAGGAAGCCCGAAAAGCAGCCCCCCAAAAATTATTGGGGGGGGTCTTAAAGAGAGTATGGCTATGCCAGGTAGGAGACCTGCGCAAACTCCCTGTGCTTACCAGGGGGCTAGAGAGACCGGGCAGGCACTGTGTTATGCTATGGAGCACACGGTGTTTCCAGTGCGGGTGCATAGCCCGGTGCGGCACATACCAGCCCTTCGTATTGGCCGGGCTAGAGTGGGCATCGAGCCAGGTAAGGTTGGGCAGGCTCGGTGCTCAAGAGCTCCAGTGCGCCTGCACGGTCCGGTCTATCCAGAGCCAACTCTCCTTGTTTATCGTGAGGAGCCGAGGAGGAGACCAGAACCAGAGCCGGTGTTAGAGGTGAGCGAAGCAGAGACTGTGAAGGAGTTAATGGGGAAAGTGGAGGAGAGAGTAATGAGGGAATTGCTAGCATGGTACCAGATAGGCTGTATTATGTTTCTCGTTCCGTTTGTTGTTTTGTATTTGTTAGTTATTTCATGTGTCGCTTTTTTTCATTAAAGTCATGAGTAACCACCACGCTGCATTTCGGTCCGACTCTCTTTCTACAAACGAAGAACGCCGTTACACTGACCCACTGGGAATGTGATGAAAGAGATAAAAGCTTAAATAAATCATTCTCTCTACTATTATTCTGACATTTCACATTCTTAAAATAAAATGGTGATCCTAACTTACCTAAGACAGGGAATTTTTACTAGGATTAAATGTCAGGAATTGTGAAAAACTGAGTTTAAATGTATTTGGTTAAGGTGTATCTAAACTTCCAACTTCAACTGTAGTTGTTTTTGAGTATGATTTAGAATCTGGGTACATACAGTACCAGTTAAAATTTTGACACACCTACTCATTCAAAGTTTTTTCTTTATTTTTACTATTTTCTACATTGTAGAATAATAATGAATGCATTGACACTATGGAACAATACACTACACATATGGAATCATGTAGTGACCAAAAAAGGGTTCAACAAATCAAATTATATTTTACATTTGTCAGGGTTTTCGCTGCTGGTCATTCGAGTCAAGTGCAGGAGAGCAACAGGCAACTTTATTTGCCAAGAGCAATAACAGACGGGCGCAAACAGCTACAACTCAAGCCAACTGGCAAAAGTGACAAGCGCAAAATACCATCAAGAATACAACCATAAGTTTCACCAGAATTTTCCCAGTAGGGTACAGGCAATGCCCAGGGTGAAAAAACCAGACTGGCGCGATACAATAAACACAAAACAAAACAATTCCACACAAAGACATGGGGGGAACAGAGGAATATATATATGCAGTGTGATTAGGGAATGTAAACCAGGTGTGTGGAGAACAAGACAAAACAAATGGAACAATGAAAAATGGAGCGTCAATGGCTAGAAGACCGGTGACGTCGACCGCCGAACGCCGCCCGAACAAGGAGAGGAGCCGACTTCGGCGGAAGTCGTGACAAAATTTGAGATTCTTCAAAGAAGCCACACCTTTCCTTGATGACAGCTTTGCACACTCTATGCATTCTCTCAACCAGCTTCACAAGGAATGCCTTTCCAAACAGTCTTGAAGGAGTTCCCACATATGCTGAGCACTTGTTGGCTGCTTTTCTCTGACTTTGCTTTCCAACTCATTCTAAACCATCTCAATTGGGTTTAGGTTGGGTGATTGTGGAGGCAAGGCACATCTGATGCAGCACTCCATCACTCTCCTTCTTGGTCAAATAGCCTTTACACAGCCTGGAGGTGTTTTGGGTCATTGTCCTGTTGAAAAAACAAATGATAGTCCCACTAAGCGCAAACCAGATGGGATGGTGTATCGCTTCAGAATACTGTGGTAGCCATGCTGGTTAAGTGTGCCTTGAATACTAAATAAATCATAGACAGTGTCATCCGTTCACCTACTCTGCGTCTCACAAAGACATGGCGGTTGGAACCATAAATCTCCAATTTGGACTCATCAGATCAAAGGACAGATTTCCACCAGTCTAATGTTCATTGCTCGTGTTTCCTGGCCAAAACAACTCTCTTCTTATTATTGATGTCCTTTATTAGTGGTTTCTTTGCAGCAATTCGACCATGAAAGCCTGATTCACGCAGTCTCCTCTGAACAGTTGATGTTGAGATGTTTCTGTTACTTGAACCCTGTGAAGCATTTATTTGGGCTGCAATCTGAGGTGTGATTAACTCTAATGAACTTATCCTCTTCAGCAGAGGTATCTCTGGGTCTTCCTTTCCCGTGACGGTCTTCACGAGAGCCAGTTTCATTATAGCGCTTGATGGTTTTTGCAACAACTCTTGAAGAAACTTTAAATGTTCTTGAAATGTCTTAAAGTAATGATGGACTGTTGTTTCTCTTTGCTTATTTGAGCTGTTCTCTGGACTTGGTCTTTTACCAAAAAGGCTATCTTCTGTATACCATCTCGACCTTGTCACAACACAACTGATTGGCCCAAACACATTAAGAAGGAAAGAAATTCAACAAATTAACATTTATCAAGGCACACCTGTTACTTGAAATGCATTCCAGGTGACCACCTCATGAAGCTGGTTGATATAATGCCAAGAGTGTGCAGAGCTGTCATCAAGGCAAAGGGTGGCTACTTTGAAGAATCTCAACTATAAAATGTGTTTTGATTTGTTTAACACTTTTTTGGTTACTACATGATTCCATATCTGTTATTTCATAGTTTCGATGCCTTCACTATTATTGTATAATGTAGAAAATAGTCAAAATAAAGAAAAACCCTGGAATGAGTAGGTGTGTCCAAACTTTTGACTGGTACAGTATAATCAAACTGAGCTTCAATTACAGTAATCAACTTGCATCTCAGACAAGGCTGCTATTATAGTGCATTTTAAGGTACCCAGTACGTATAGGCTAGATTCAAATCAAGGCAAACTTAGGTTGTATTGACTCAATGTTATCTGTATGCCCGTGGCCCCATTCCCTGGCAGTGGCATAATACATCTGGGTGCTCTGGTTTGGTGACATGGCAGGTGTCAAAGACAAAGACAATCGTTTCTGACACTCCCCATTACATTCCTAGGTTGTGTGAGGGAAAGTAAGCTCTGAGAGACATCAGCCTGGACATTAGTGTGAGGCTCCACCACAATGCCAGCCACAATTCTCATTTTTTGGCTGTGACAGCCTACCTTCAGGAGTGTAGAAGTGTACACGTTTGTGTGCGTGTGTGTCCGTGCGTGCTCGTCTGTGGCATTGAGACACTTTCATGTCGACACATTTGTAGAAATGTTTGTTCAGAGGTGTCTCTGGAATTTTGGCATCAAAGGAACAAGAACTTGTTATGCTATTCTGGTAGCGAAAGAAAACAGACACATCAATGATGTGACAAATATTGACATTAATTAAATAAAGGTAATCTGAAGAAGCACACAGCAGGAAAGGCCAATCTGATTTCAGCATCAGCTGGAAAGATATATTATTGGCTTAACCTTTTTCGCTTACTGTACCACCAGCTGAATTTTGCTCTGCCAGGAGTACCCCTGAAGTACTCCCTTATGCGCATTATTTAACTAGGCAAGTCAGTTAAAACTTGTTATGGATGGCTGTTCCTGCACAGGAACCAAATCAGCGGAAATTTCAGAGCGCCATCTATAGTATTCGATAAAACTCAAACTTTCATTAAAACACACACGCAAGATACTCAATTAAAGCTACACTCGTTGTGAATCTAGCCAACATGTCAGATTTGTAAAATGCTTTTCGGCGAAAGTGTGAGAAGCTATTATCTGATAGCATGCACCCCCCAAAATACCTGAACGAGACCTAAACAAAATATTTTGCGGTAGCCGGCGCTACACAAAACGCAGAAATAAAATATAAAACATTCATTACCTTTGACGAGCTTCTTTGTTGGCACTCCTATATGTCCCATAAACATCACAATTGGGTCTTTTTCCCGATTAAATCCGTCATTGTATACCCAAAATGTCATTTTATGAAGGCTGGTCTGATCCAGGAAAATTCATCTTTACAAGCAACGTCACTTTTTAAAATTGCCTATAAACTTTTACAAATCACTTCAAACTACTTTTCTAAACCAACTTTAGGTATTAATAAACGTTAATAATCTATCAAATTGATCACGGGCGATCTGTATTTGATAGCAGCAAGTCTTGAAAACATTGTCCATGTTTTCACTTTCATAACTTCCTCCGGTGCGCCCCAAGACAGGAAGTGCCTATACGTCATCTCACCAAGGATAAACCAGCCATGAAATGAAACGTACTGGCGACATCGTGTGGAGGCTGTAGGCATTGTAATCGGATCCTCATCTATTTTCTATCTCCTTAGACAATACATTGACTGGCGGATGAATATTTTTTGTGTGTTTTTGGTGAACAGTTTTCCCAGGGATTTTTACTCCTAAACACGTTCTGTTATAGCCACAGACACGATTTAACCAGTTTTAGAGACTTCAGAGTGTTTTTTATATACACATATACTTATCATATGCATATACTATATTCCTGGCATGAGTAGCAGGACTTTGAAATGTTGCGCGATTTTTAACCAAAAGCTGCGAAAAGCTGCGAAAATTCGCATCATCCGTAACAGGGTTTAAGAACAAATTCTTAACTGGTTGGGAAACACTGCTCAGTCAATTGCCTCTTGAGAATGTACCAGGCTCACACAACTTCTACATTATGGATATGTCACTCTGCTCTCAGATGTAGTTAGGGCAATGTGACCCCTCCACTAGTACTTTTTAGTCTGAGACACAGGGAGGTTCTCATGGAGAGGCATATCTCGTCCTATCCCCATAATGGCCACCTGGTAATGAGCCGTGAAACACTAGAGCCCCTAGAGCACCACTCTGCGGCCAGTAGCTCTTGTTTTTCAGAGTTTCTGACACAAAAGGTTCCCCCCAGGAGAGTCATAGATTTCACCATGGTTATTCCTTCCGTTAGCAGTTAGAAAATGGAATAATAACAGGAGGAAAGTAGGGAAATCACGCGTCTGGCTGATGGATAGACTACCTTTCTGTATGGATGGGGAGATCCCATCGAAACAAAATCTGTCTACGGCCATTTTCAGAACAGGATACTTATCATTATTGAAAATATAAGAGGTAATTTTGTGATTGTGTGCGAAGACATGGCGGCTATGTTAATTTCCTAAAATACTACCTTGTCATTCATGTGGAAACAGTGGACTCAGTGGGAATATTACAATATGTACAGTTTCATCTTATCGTATTACAGTACTTCCCCCGAAACTCTAGATAATCTCTTAGATTCTTAGAAACTGTGCTAATGCACTCTCTAGATTAATTCCTCCAGTAGCTTTAGTGTGTTTATGACCAGGAGACAGAAGCAGGGGTTACAAGACTAGAGTCTCTCTGCTATGCTCTCCCAGAGGGACTGAGTTCATCGTTTGATGAGAACTCAACCTCGTCTCAGAGCATTCCGTATTATTCTGTACATAATTTCGAAACAGTCCACTTAGTATGATATGTTACATTACTTATGGTATGTATTGATTTGTGGACATCCATCACCCATTTTGTATGATGTGTTACGAATTACAATTCCTATTATATGTTACAAATTTACAAAATGTACAATACGTTACGAATTTGCAAAATTTATAATATGTTACGAAGTCTAGCTAAGTGGCTAATGTTACCCAGTTGGCTAATGTTAGCTAGGCTAGGGGTTATGGGTTAGAGTTAAGGTTAGGTTTAACTTTAGGAGTAGGCTAAAAAGGTTAAGGTTAGGGGAAGGGTTAGCTAACATGCTAAGTAGTTGCAAAGTGGATAAAAAGTAGTATATATTTCAAAAGTTGCTAATTAGCTAAAATGCTAAAGTTGTCCGTGATGAGATTCGATCTCGCAACCTTTAGGTTGTTAGACATTTGCGTTATATTTATAACATATTGTACGTTTTGAAAATTCGTACCATATAATATATTTGAAATTTCTTAACATATCATACAAAATGGGTGATGGGCATCCAGAATATTAATAGATACCATATGAAACGGTATTCTAAACGGAGTGTCTAGCTTTACGTACAGAATAATACGAAATGCTCTGAGACCAGGTTGGAGGACTAGTGGCGACTGGTGTCTCAAGCTGACACAGGAATATAGTGTTAATGTGTAAAGAATACACTAACCACTGAGGGAGATTGACTGGGAGGTATGCTACTGAGCCAAATCTACACTGAGTGTACAAAACATTAGCACCTTCTTAATATTGAGTTGCAACCCCCCTTTGCCCTCAGAACAGACTCAATTCGTCAGGCCATGGACTCTACAAGGTGTCGTAAGCGTTCCACAGGGATGCTAGCCCATGTTGACTCCAATGCTTCCCACAGTTATGTCAAGTTGGCATGAAGTCCGTTGGGTGGTGGACCACTGGGAAACTGTTGAGCATGAAAATACCCAGCAGCGTTGCAGTTCTTGACACACTCAAACTGTTGCGCCTGGCACCTACTATCATGCCTGTTCAAAGGCACTTAAATCTTTTGTCTTGCTCATTCATCCTCTGAATGGCACACATACACAATCCATGTCTCAATTGTTTTAAGGCTTAAAAATATTTTCAACCTGTCTCCTCCCCTTCATCTACACTGATTGAAGTGGATTTAACAATTGACATCAATAAAGGATTTAAACATTGAAAAAATATTTGACCTTTATCCAGGTAGGCCAGTTGAGAACAAGTTCTCATTTACAACTGCGACCTGGCCAAAATAAAGCAAAGTAGTGCGACAAAAACCACAACACAGAGTTACACATGGGATTAACAAACGTACAGTCAATAACACAATAGAAAATCTGTATACAGTGTGTGCAAATGAAGTAAGGAGGTAAGGCAATAAATAGGCCATAGTGGCGAAGTCATTACAGTTTAGCAATTAACACTGGGGTGATAGATGTGCAGATGAGGATGTGCAAGGATCATAGCTTTCAACTGGATTCACCTGGCCAGTCTATGTAATGGAAAGAGCATGTGTTCCTAATGTTTTTGTACACTCAGTGTAGATTTCTTTGTTTCTATTTAGAGGTCTATCTTTTGGCTGGCTGCATGATGTAACAAAACAGTACACTGCCCTCTTATTTAACATTAGTGGAAATCATAAACTCACGACTGTTGTGAAAGATATGGGAATCTTGTTTGGTGCCAGCCTCTACACTTTGGTCCATCACTCATCAGTTTCTGTGTGATGATGAAAACATGCCACCATATCTTTATGGACTGTGCATTCTGGGTATACCTGTCAGTATGGGCAGGTTCCGCGGAAGTGCAAGGATCAAATCAAATCATTCTCAATGGAGAATTTCCATCGAAAGTGCATTTTAGTCCAGGACTAGGCTTAATCTGGGTTTGGGAAACTGGCCCCAAGTGTTCGTAGCTATGGGATTCTGTTTTGCAACTATGGGATTCTGTTTTGTAATTATGGGATTCTGTTTTGTAACTATGGGATTCAGTTTTCTAACTATGGGATTCTGTTATGTAACTATGGGATTCTAGGAACTATCATTATTGATGAGATAATATGGAACTAGAGCTGATTGTTCCATGGGCAATAACTTATAATAGACAGGTCATATTTTTGATAGGTCAGTGTGACTACACTGTATTTAGATCAGCCAAGAGGACATGGTGTACAGTCAGGCCACAGTGCAGTATTGACACATGGTTATGTTCTACCGTGCTGGCTGGTGAGCAATGTCTGGGTGGTGTCATCGATCTGTGCTATTTCAGTGACGTACGTGTTTCTCACAATGGGTTCTCACATGGTTCTCACAATTCCTCAATGGGAATGATTGGATACAATAACCCCTTCAAATCAGAGAATGATTTTGTTTTTCACCTGCTTCCCCATATCAGTCCTTCACAGGAATCTCACTGTCTAGGTGGATTAAATATATCATCAGAAAATTCATACCATAATGAGTTTTCTCAGGAAACACCACACAAATTACCTTACATTACTTCAAAATATTTTTTAGGAATTGCAAAAAGTGCTATGTAATTTCATGCAGGGCAGTTTTGATTGAATTCCACTGAACAGCCATAAGAGACCATAACACAGTACTAGATAGACTGTGTGCTGCTGGCAGACCTAAGGAACCATTCCATGCATTGTCTGAGACAAGAATGTAAAAAAAAAGGCCTTTGGTCCACAGACATCCCAGCAATGTTTATCCTGTGGCCTGCAGCCTCTGCCTGAAAAGCAGACAGCTGCAAACCTGATGTCTTCTAGGCCTCTTCTATACGTCTGTTGTGTTTACAATGACATGTATCAATCTCAAGGTTGGAGAAGTATAGTATAGCCTTATGAACTAAAGTAGTGTGTAAAACTTGAACCCATGAATCTTAGAAACACCAGTTAATCATAAGGCTACATGCAGACTGGTCACTGGTTAGGCTAACTGGTTCAGCTGGTTCCTTACTACCCTAGGGCATTATGGGAGATGATGACACAGCAGTTAGTGGATGTTTTGACAGGTCGTCATTGTAAATAAAAATTTAATCTTAATTGATTTACCTATATAAATAATGGTGAAATACAATTTTTTTAATGTTATTTTATTGTGTGCAATTGGATGATTTCCACAACAGATATACTCTAAGCAGTTATGTAAACAGCCACCATGAATAACAAGAAGTGCCATGAGAGTGATCACGCGTCTTGCTTGATTGTGCATCAGCAAATATAGGGATGAGCATTTACTGGAACAGAGTAGAACGGGGGCTAATCTCCCAGATACACAGAAGGACCCTGTCCAGAACATTGAGACAGATGGTCGCCTGGTCGGTACCCACTCAAAGCCTCTTAGAGACTCTTAGGACTGAGGCCAATATCCTCTGGACACAACAAGACCATAGTACACTACCAATACTATCTAATGGTGTACTATTTACTGTAATCTCTTACCACTTCATGCTGTCTCGACTCTTAATTAATGTGATGTCTCAAGAACCTCCCTACACAATATATTCTAGGACGAACAATTGCTCACACAAAAAATAAGTTATGCATCTTGCATGGTGTACAGTCAGGCCACAGTGCAGTATTGACACATGGTTATGTCCTGCCGTCTTCTGTCTACTTTGCTGCAGGGCTGCAGTGATACACTGAGAGTGGAGGATATGGAATGCAGGTGCTTGCAGACACACATACTCATAGCCGTACACAGTGGTGTAGTGGAGGGTAAACACATGTAAACATAGTTTACGCAGCTCTTTGCGATTTACGCGCTCTCAGTTAACCCAACAATTTTCTTTAACACTACATTAATGCGCACACACACACACACACACACACACACACACACACACACACACACACACACACACACACACACACACACACACACACACACACACACACACACACACACACACACACACACACACACACACACACACACACACACACACACACACACACATCAACAACAACAAAAACTTCCCATAGCCGCGGGAAGTAGGTGTGCGTGCTGAGGGGCTGCAGCAACCCCTGAAAAAGCAAAAAATATATATAAACAATTAAAAAGAAAGAACAAAACCCTGTCCTCAAACATTTACATTAAATGGTGAAAATTATGGGCAAAGACACAAAACATCCACATCAAATTAAATATTTAAATATTAATTTACCATCCTTACAAACCACTTAATGTAAATGTACATTACTGCATTGTACATATGCTGGTCTTCTAGGTTTGTACCTGTAGACTTTCCATCACCATGAAGAAAAACAATGACCAATACTGTAATTGAGTACATTGAGACATCAAGTGGTTTGTGATGATGATGTTGCTCAGTTGGTAGAGCATGACACTTTAAATTCTTGGTTGTGGGTTCGATTCCCACGGGGGAACAGTATGACAATGTATGCACTCACTACTGTAAGTTGCTCTGGATAAGAGTGTCTACAGAAAATGAACAAACAGACCATTACAGTTTTCACATAGAAATAAGTTGCATTTGCAAAGTATTTCAAGAGACTGGAAGACATTCAGAAAGTATTCAGACCCCTTCCGTTTTTCCACATTTTGTTATGTTACAGCCTTATTCTAAAATTGATTAAATTATTGTTTTTATTCATCAATCTACACATAATACCCCATAATGACAAAGTGAAAACAGTTTTTTTATGTTTGCAAAGGTATAAAAAACAACAGAAATACCTTATTTATATAAGTATTCGAAACTGAGACTTGAAACTGAGCTCAGGTGCATCCTGTTGCCATTGATCATCCTTGAGTCTATATAAGGTCCCACAGTTGACAGAGCATGTCAGAGCAAAAACCAAGCCATGAGGTCGAAGAGCTCCGAGACAGGATTGTGTCAACGCACAGATCTGGGGAAGGGTACCAAAACATTTCTGCAGCATTGAAGGTCCCCAAGAACACGGTGGCCATTCTTAAATATAGTAGTCATTCTTAAATATAAGACATTTGGAACCACCAAGACTCTTCCTAGAGCTGGCCTTCTGGCCAAACTGAGCAATCGGTGGAGAAGGGCCTTGGTCATGGAGGTGACCAAGAACCCAATGGTCATGGAGGTGACCAAAAACCCAAAGGTCACTCTGACAGAGGTCCAGAGTTCCTCTGTGGAACTCCTTCCAGATGGACACCCATCTCTGCAGCACTCCTTAGTAAAAGGCACATGACAGCCCACTTGAAGTTTGCCAAAAGGAACATAAAGGACTCTCAGACCATGAGAAACATGATTCTCTTGTCTGATGAAACCAAGATTTGTCCTCTTTGGCCTGAATGCCAAGTGTCACATCTGGAGGAAACATGGTGCCATCCCTACGGTGCAGCATGGTGGTGGCAGCATCATGCTGTGGGAATGTTTATTCAGTGGCAGGGACTGAAGACTAGTCAGGATCGAGGGAAAGATGAACAGAGCAAAGTACAGAGAGATCATTGATGAAAACCTGCTCCAGAATGCTTAAGACCTCACACTGGGGTGAAGGTTCACCTTCCAAACGGACAACGACCCTAAGCACACAGCCAAGACAACACAGGAGTGGCTTTGGAACAAGTCTCTGAATGTCCTTGAGTGGCCCAGCCACTTGAACCCGATCATCAACGAAGAGACCTGAAAATAGCTGTGAAACGACACTCCCAATCCAACTTGGCAGAGCTTTAGAGGATCTGCTTTTTTGACACCACACTCCACAAAGCAAGTCCTGCAGCCTTTAGTGTTATCTTATCTTGATTATTGTCCAGTCATATGGTTAAGTGCTGCAATGAAAGACCTAGTTAAGCTGCAGCTGGCCCAGAACAGAGTGGCAGGTCTTGCTCTTCATTGTAATCAGGGGGCTAATATTAAGACTATGTATGTCAGTCTTTCTTGGCTCCCTTCCATCTTATATAATGCAAGTGACCGGCAAACCTGGTTTCACAAAACAAATAACATAACACCTCAACGCACAACACCTCTCTCACATGTGACCTACTTGGTGTGTGTATGTACTGACATGTATGTGTAACTGATAGATGCACACACATACTCCATGTTAATGTTTTGAAATGTTTGTAAATTGTGAAGTCTATTGTCTGTAATGTCTTTTTCATTATGTGTCGGACCCCAGTAAGACTAGCTGTCACCATTGGTGTCGGCTA
Source organism: Oncorhynchus gorbuscha (assembly GCF_021184085.1). Lineage (NCBI taxonomy): Eukaryota > Metazoa > Chordata > Actinopteri > Salmoniformes > Salmonidae > Oncorhynchus > Oncorhynchus gorbuscha. The sequence goes on from NC_060174.1 coordinate 19,004,924, forward strand.
ATGGAGATTGTAATAAATCAAATCAAAGCGCTGGGTCTTTACTAGTCCTGTATTAGCGGACCAATATAGACGTCTAAAAATCGCAGCACCCCCACCCCCAAACTACTTCCCGCAGCTTTCTTTATTCTCAAGGAGAGTTATGGCAATAATAATGACAGATATTTGCCAAACGTAGTTTTTTTGTTAGCATTCGCCGAGGAATTGAATCGGTTTGAATTGACACCACTTAAAGCTAGAATCCTTAGTTGAAACAATAACAAAGCGGCCACCCCGCCTCCTCTGTTTTGGTAAAAAGCTGAGAGATGGGCCTGGAGAAATGTAACCACTCTCAAATTCATAGACAGAGCTATGGATTCAAGGAATGACCATCCATTATATCAAATTATTATTTTAACCAGGTTTTGAGGCTGTACATTGTTTCTTTACATTTACATTGGGTACGAAAGTTGAACTAAGCTCATGAGGCTTATAATAAGTTATATTCTTCAAAAATCAATGGGTATATATAATTAATTTATAAGTCAAAAAATCTATGTTGCAACTAAGGATTCTAGTATTAATTCACAATCGGAATCAAAAGGAGGAAAAATTGTGAGAGAAAACCGATCCACTGTTCTGATAAGAATAGTTTGTTTTCCCTTCTCTTTCATGTAATGCATAAATGGATGGATGAATGAATGCAAGTCTTGAGAGAGTTGACCCCAAACATACGGGTCAACAGAACTATTGTTATTGTTGCTATGACCTTTGACCTCTGTGTGGTATTCCAATTGAGTTTTTTTGTGTTAACCAGTGGTTTCCGGCCCCAGCTGTTATCAGCCTGCAATATTTGGGTTCCTCTCATCTCTCCCTCTCTCTCACACTGGTCCCTAAGGTACTCACTCCCTTTCTCTCATACTAGTCCCTAAGGTACTCAGCATGAGGCTGAGGTCACTGTTTTGGAAGCAGGTTGATTGTCATGAATCTTGCCCTGGAGGCAGAATTGAACGATTTCCGCTAGATGGGCCAGCTGCAAATTCAAAATTGTCTATATAGTAAAATCCATGTTTTTTTTGTTTACGGTTAGGTTTAAAATCAGATTTGATGACTTTGTGGCTGTGCCAGCTAGTGACCACTGACAGCTCTCAATTTGGGGACCAAAACAGCAAAACAAAAGAGGGAGAGGAGAAAGGTAAGAGAGAAAAATAGAGAATTAAATAGAAACAGTGTGTGTAATTTTCCATAAATGGTGATGACAAAGAGAGAGTGGCAGTTGTAGAGTGCAACCTGCCATCATTTCCTTCCTATTTCCTTTGTTTCAATTCACTGGTGAGCCTTGACCCCCAGCCATCACAATGCAAACAGTCGCTCTGGATAAGAGCGTCTGCTAAATGACTTAAATGTAAATGTAAATGTAATCTGATCTGTGCAAGTAAACAAACACACACGCATGCACGAGCACACACACAAGCATGCATGTATACTAGGAACTGGAATGTATTTCACATTGCAGAGAATTTCCAGTATTTATATCATATTGACAGTTTTGCCTCACTGTACTGTTAACCAACATGTTTTGTCTACTGTGTTAGTGCTTCTGCGTAGCAGTGGCATAAAGTAACAAAGTAAAAGTATTATTGACTGTATGTTTGTTTTACTCCATGTGTAACTCTGTGTCGTTGTATCTGTCGAACTGCTTTGCTTTATCTTGGCCAGGTCGCAATTGTAAATGAGAACTTGTTCTCAACTTGCCTACCTGGTTAAATAAAGGTGAAATAAATAAAATAAAATAAAAAGTATCTATACTTTACTTATACTTTACTATTTAGACTGTATTTTAGAAAACATACTTTTACTCAGCTACATTCCTAAATAAAATATAGATTTTTTACTCCCATACATTTTCCTTGGCACCCAAAACTACTTGTTACATTTTGAATGCTTTGCAGGACAGGAAAATGGTCTAATTCACACACTTATCAAGATAACATGTGGTCATCGCTACTGCCTTTTTCTGGCAGACTCACAAAACACAAATGCTTCATTTGTAAAGTCTTGGAGTGTGCCCTTAGATATCCATCTAGCCATGTGGTTTGCTTAATATAAGGATTTAAAAATGATTTATAGCACCTACTTTTACTTTTGATACTTAAAATATATTTCAGCATTTACTATTACTTTTTATATATAACTATACACTGAGTGTACAAACATTAGGAACACCTTCCAAATATTGAGATGCACCCCCTTTTGCCCTCAGAACAGCCATAATGCATTGGGGCATGGACTACAAGGTGTCAAATGTTCCACAGGGATGCTGGCCCATGTTGACTCCAATGCTTCCCACAGTTGGGTGGTTGACCATTCTTGATACACACAGGAAATTGTTGAGCGTGGAAAAACCCAGCAGTGTTGCAGTTCTTGACACACTCAAACCGGTGCACATGGCACCTACTACCATATCAAATCAAATGTATTTATATAGCCCTTCTTACATCAGCTGATATCTCAAAGTGCTGTACAGAAACCCAGCCTGAAACCCCAAACAGCAAGCAATGCAGGTGTAGAAGCACAGTGGCTTGGAAAAACTCCCTAGAAAGGCCAAAACATAGGAAGAAACCTGGAGAGGAACCAAGGTGATGAGGGGTGGTCAGCCCCCTTCTGGCTGTGCATGGTCAAATAATAATAATCACAGTAGTTGTCGAGGGTGCAGCAAGTCAGCACCTCAGGAGTAAATGTCAGTTGGCTTTTCATAGCCGATCATTAAGTGTATCTCTACCGCTCCTGCTGTCTCTAGAGAGTTGAAAACAGCAGGTCTGGGACAGGTAGCACGTCAGATGAACAGGTCAGTGTTCCATAGCCGCAGGCAGAACAATTGAAACTGGAGCAGCAGCACGGCCAGGTGGACTGGGGACAGCAAGGATTCATCATGCCAGGTAGTCCTGAGGCATGGTCCTATAGGGCTCAGGTCCTCCGAGAGAGAGAAAGAAAGAAGAAAGATAGAATTAAATTCACACAGGACACCAGATAAGACAGGGGAAGTACTCCAGATATAACAAACTGACCCTTTCCGTTCACCTTCACACTCCTGGGCCAGACTACACTCAATCATATGACCCACTGAAGAGATGAGTCTTCAGTAAAGACTAGGGGGGCTAGGGTCAGTTTGTTTATCTGGAGTACTTCTCCTGTCCTATTCGGTGTCCTGTGTGAATCTAAGTGTGCGTTCTCTAATTCTCTCCTTCTCTCTTTCTTTCTCTCTCTCGGAGGACCTGAGCCCTAGGACCATGCCCCAGGACTACCTGACATGATGACTCCTTGCTGTCCCCAGTCCACCTGGCCATGCTGCTGCTCCAGTTTCAACTGGCCTGGGCCCTAGGACCATGTCCCAGGACTACCTGACATGAGGACTCCTTGCTGTCCCCAGTCCACCTGGCCATGCTCCTGCTCCAGTTTCAACTGTTCTGCCTTACTATTATTCAACCATGCTGGTCATTTATGAACATTTGAACATCTTGGCCACGTTCTGTTATAATCTCCACCCGGCACAGCCAGAAGAGGACTGGCCACCCCACATATGCTCTCTCTAATTCTCTCTTTCTTTCTCTCTCTCGGAGGACCTGAGCCCTAGGACCGTGCCCCAGGACTACCTGACATGATGGCTCCTTGCTGTCCCCAGTCCACCTGACTGTGCTGCTGCTCCAGTTTCAACTGTTCTGCCTTATTATTATTTGACCATGCTGGTCATTTATGAACATTTGAACATCTTGGTCATGTTCTGTTATAATCTCTACCCGGCACAGCCAGAAGAGGACTGGCCACCCCACATAGCCCGGTTCCTCTCTAGGTTTCTTCCTAGGTTTTGGCCTTTCTAGGGAGTTTTTCCTAGCCACCGTGCTTTTACACCTGCATTGTTTGCTGTTTGGGGTTTTAGGCTGGGTTTCTGTACAGCACTTTGAGATATCAGCTGATGTACGAAGGGCTATATAAATAAATTTGATTTGATTTGATTTGATTTGAAGGTTGAGACAGAGTCTGCGTCTCTCACATGGGTAGGCAGACCATTCCATAAAAATTGAGCTCTACAGGAGAAAGCCCTGCCTCCAGCTGTTTGCTTAGAAATTCTAGGGACAATTAGGAGGGCTGCATCTTGTGACCGTGGCGTAAGGGAAGGTATGTACGGCAGGCCCAAATCAGAAAGATAGGTAGGAGCAAGCCCATTTAATGCTTTGTAGGTTAGAATAATTTTGCACGCCCAATTTTTCAGTTTTTGAATTGTTTAAAAAGTTTGATATATCCAATAAATGTTGTTCCACTTCATGATTGTGTCCACCTGGTTGTTGATTCTTCACAAAAAAATACAGTTTTATATCTTTATGTTTGAAGACTGAAATGTGGCAAAAGGTCGCAAAGTTCAAGGGGGCCGAATACTTTCGCAAGGCACTGTACACAATCCACGTCTCAATTGTCTCAAGACTTAACAGTCCTTCTTTAACCTGTCTCCTCCCAGTCATGTACACTGATTGATGTGGATTTAACAGGTGACATTGATAAGTGATCATAGCTTTCAACTGGATTTAACTGTTCAGTCAATGGAAAAAGCAGATGTTCCTGATTGTACACTCAGTGTATTTAAAAACAGATACTTTTAGACTCAAGTAGTATTTTACTCAGTGACATTCACTTTTGCTTGAGTCATTTCCAACTAAGACATCTTTACTTTTACTTAAATATGACACATGGGAACCTTTTTCACGACTGCTGCATACAGATAGATGTCGGATTTTAATTTCAGACAGTTTTCTACAGCAGGTAAATTATCCTGTAGAAAAATAGATTTTTAATTATCATGTGGATCATAATTAACTGACATTTTTGTATGGGTTCATACATCTTTCATTAAGTCTGAAATTTCAAGATGCAAATGACAAACTTCAGAAGCCTTTCAAAATTAAATGCACTACAAGTTTTAAAAATCCTGCGTTGCAGGAAAGTTCTGCAACAGGGTGATTCAGTTGAGATCCTACATCTGTAGTGAGCATGCTGAGCCTGTCATCTGAGCATGCAGCCCTATCCATCAGGTGGAGAAACACTGACATACACTTTTCCTCAACAGTGGAGATGCAGGCTGCTGGAGGCCTTCCAAGAAACCGGTTTTCCCTTGTACACTGTGTGTGTGTGTGTGTGTGTGTGTGTGTGTGTGTGTGTGTGTGTGTGTGTGTGTGTGTGTGTGTGTGTGTGTGTGTGTGTGTGTGTGTGTGTGTGTGTGTGTGTGTGTGTGTGTGTGTGTGTGCGTGTGCGTGTGCGTGTGCGTGTGCATGTGCGTGTGTGTGTGTGTGTGTGAATGTGCATGCGTGCAACTGGGTGTTTCCATGCCCTCCTGCTGAGATTAACAAGGTGTTCCCATGCAAATGAGTATATTACATTATTGGAATGCTGAATTACAGGTGGAACATGTTATCAAGACAGACATCAACACGTCTTAACAGAATACTCTCTCTAAACCCGAACATACTATCACACACAGAGTGACGCCTGATAGGCGTGGGAAAGGGAGAGGCAATACAGTAATGCCTGGTGCCCAAATTGATGACGTACAGTATGCCGTGCAGCTGAGAGACCAGAAGGGACGAACGGATTAGGTTAAGTCAGTTCAGACAGTCATCCTGATGAGCCCTTCCCAGTTAGCTAGTTTATCCTGGCTAGCTGGCAACAACAGCAGCATGGCTTTAATTAAAACGTTTAAAAGAAAGTGTTTTTTTCAATGGGTGAGGGAGAAATAACTTGTAGTATTGGTCACCATCTAGATGTCACCATGAAATACCAATTATCGAATGTAACGACAAGCAGGTGTGAATTACCAGTGCAATGATATTGTATCGAGGTGCTTGCCACTGTTGCTTCCCACTTGGCAGGAGTTGCTTCATCAAGCAGCTGTTATCACATGTCCCTGGCAGTAGCTTACGCCCCAATTTGTTCCATCCCACTTGATTATATTTCAAATAGGATAGCATCCTACACAGGAAATAACTTGTAATATTGGTAGTAGCCATCAAGATGTCACCGTGATACAGTCTACTGCTGTAATTTGCACTGCAAGCACACAACAACGCGGGGCACAATGTGTCCTTCACTCCCACATGCCAAGTTGCCAAGCACTGCTATCCTGCAAAAAGAAGAGGGAAGTAGATAGATAGTGTAGCTAATATCAAGTCAGAGTGACAGCTAAAGCACACCTAATGTATTAATTTTCACACAATTACTGAATAATTCTTTACACTCTCAAGTCCCAACTTCGGCAGACAAGTTTCAAATTCTCGTTGAAGTTTCCAGCCACAAGCATAAACTATATATCTGGGGAGGGCTCATCAGGACCACCGACTGAACCTAATCCATTCGTACCCACGCAACTCTCACTGTGCGACATACAGAATCAATATTGGGCACCAGGCTTGTGAGTATAGCCTCTCCCCGTGGGAAATGTTAACAATATTACACTTCACTCCTGAGAAATGTAGAGACAGGTAGGTGGTGGCATTCTGAAATTGAATCAGAATAGTGTCAAACAATGTCCTCACTCCAGCTTTACTCACACTTCTGAATAAATGGGTCATGTTCAAATGTGTTAGGGGGGAAACAACAGCCAAAGATTAATTGAGACTGCTGTTATAAACTATTTTTGTGGGCAGAGAGGCCCTGAGTAAAACAGAGAAAGAGAAGAGAGAGAGAGACAGAAATAGAGATTGAGATTCTCTGGTGCCTGGCCAGGGTGAGTGTCTGGCTGGGGTTGAAGGGTTGAAGGTTGAATCCTTTGAGTCCCTGGCTCTCCCCTCCCGTCTGTCATCGGTCCACGTAACATGCTGCTGCACTTACTAACCTGTAGCTACAGCAGACCTCATGAAGTCAGCATGCTAGGAATGCCTCTGATATCTGCCTCTTCACTGCCCTTGACATCCCTGAGAGAGAGAGAGAGAGAGAGAGAGAGAGAGAGAGAGAGAGAGAGAGAGAGAGAGAGAGAGAGAGAGAGAGAGAGAGAGAGAGAGAGAGAGAGAAAACCATGTACTGTTGTTGGCAACTCCCTGTCTTGGCCTCTGGTCAGGTAAACAACACTCACTCCTGGCGGCTCAGCTCTCCCACGCTCTGCTAATGTTATCACCATGGCTCATCACTATGGCAATGTCTCAGAGTACCTGCATGCAGATTCTTAGAATGCTAGGCTACAGTGAGAACACCCACCTAGATACTGTAGGTCCACTTGATATTGGCACAGAAGTCTGTTCATTCAGATACATACGTAAGATGTGTGAAAGGGAAATATAAAAACAGGAGAGATAGGAGAAAAGAGATCAGGTAAGAGGCCTTGGTTCATATCTACTGACAGCAAGTCATCTGAATGGTATATTCCCAGTTCGAATACTCTATGTACTGTATATGACACTATAGAGTTACGTTAAATCTGGTTCAAATCAGGAAAAAGTGAAGCAAGGTAATACAAATGTCATGAAATTCTATCTGAGTAGTTCTGGTGCTAAAAACAAAAGACAACATTTCTTTATGACTGATATCAAATGGACTTTGGCAGTATAGGGGTGCACAGTGCAGCACAACACTGAATCTGTGAGCTTGGCATGCTTACTACTGTGAGGCTGATGACAATAATGTAAACCAGGAAAGCTGTGACTTCACTGTTAACCTCAATGTTTATTATCAGAGTGCTACACAACATAAAAGGGGAAAAAATAAATAAAGTAAGGCAAGTGTGGCTCCTTCTTCCACTCTCAACTCAAGACTCAAGCATTATCCATTAACCTTTGCTCTTCTCCCAAGAGCCAGAATACCGCTTCACAATAAAAGTCCCACCCATTATGTCATCATAATAAAGGTATCAAACTGCTAACACCAGCTAGTTGGGTCGGCCCTACTTTATCAGTCCAGAAATAGAACAAGTAGACAAACTCAAGCTGGCTCCGGCTAGGGCTTCCTGACCTTAATCCACAAACTTTCTCAGTATTTCAAAACCAGCATTTTGAAATACCTCAGTAGTATTCTTCTATACTCATCCAGGGCCTGTATACCATACTCCTCCTTCTCCTTACTCTGTCCCATCCCTCTAGGTCTCTCTTCCCCATGAGGGCTTCATGTGGAGTGCCTGCGTGGGAGCGAGAGAAAGAGGAAGAGAGAGTAAAGGGTAAAAGAGAGAGAATGAAGAAGAGAGATAGAAATGGTGAGCTGGGACTTCATATGCATTAACCTGATGAAAAACAACAGCAACAAGCTAGAATTAGAATTCCACTCGGCCGGGAGCAGAGCTCAGGTCTGCCGAGATGGTTGATGTTTTACCAAGTGTTGTAACAAAGCTGTAACAAGGCTAAGGTGGACGTGGTGCACCCTGCACTGAGCATGGGGGATGCCATTACACTGTCGAGGATGCATGGATTCCAAATAAAGATGTCCGGTCATTGAAAAGATTTTGAGAGATAGTCTTCAGCGCTGACTGTGTCCCTCAATGCACTTTACTGTACTGTTGAAATAAGAATTAGCGAGTATATACCCTCTGGGTAACACACGCCTGACTGAGCATGCTACCAAACATTAAAGGCCCAGTGCGGGCAAAAGCATTATGTTCCTGTGTTTTATACAGTTGAAGTCAGACGTTTACATACACCTCAGCTAAATACATTTAAACTCATTTTTTCACAATTCCTGACATTTAATCCTAGTAAAAATGTCCTGTTTTAGGTCAGTTAGGATCACCACTTTATTTTAAGAATGTGAAATGTCAGAATAATAGTAGAGAGAATGATTTATTTCAGCATTTATTTCTTTCATCACATTCCCAGTGGGTCAGAAGTTAACATACACTCAATTAATATTTGGTAGCATTGCCTTTAAATTGTTTAATTAACTTGGATCAAACGTTTCAGGTAGCCTTCCACAAGCTTCCCAAAATAAATTGGGTGAATTTTGGCCCATTCCTCCTGACATAGCTGGTGTAACTGAGTCAGGTTTGTAGGCCTCCTTGCTCGCACATGCAGTTTCAGTTCACACATTTTCTATAGGATTGAGGTCAGGGCTTTGTGATGGCCACTCCAATACCTTGACTTTGTTGTCCTTAAGCCCATTTGCCACAAATTTCGAAGTATGCTTGGTTCATTTTCCATTTGGAAGACCCATTTGCAACCAAGCTTTAGCTTCCTGACTGATGTCTTGAGATGTTGCCTCAATATATCCACATAATTGTCCTGCCTGATGATTCTATCTATTTTGTGAAGTGCACCAGTCCCTCCTGAGGCAAAGCACCCCAACAACATGATGCTGCCACCCCTGTGTTTCATGGTTGGGATGGTGTTCTTCGGCTTGCAAGCCTCCCCCTTTTTCCTCCAAACATAAGGATGGTCATTATGGCCAAACAGTTCTATTTTTGTTTCCTCAGACCAGAGAACATTTCTCCAAAAAGTACGATCTTTGTACCCATGTGCAGTTGCAAACCGTAGTCTGGCTATGTTATGGCGGTTCTGGAGCAGTGGCTTTTTCCTTGCTGAGCGGACTTTCAAGTCAGGCCGATATAGGACTTGTTTTACTGTGGATATAGACACTTTTGTACCTGTTTCCTTCAGCAACTTTTACAAGTTCCTTTGCTGTTGTTCTGATTTGATCTTTTCACACCATAGTACGTATGTTGATTTGAGACATGTATGAAGTGTTTTGGTAGTTTTAGTACATTTTGGATGTGAAATTAACTGCTGTGCCAAGCTGAAAGTTGGTTAGGAGAACTGTGTGAAGAGTTTTGAAAAAGTGACCCAAGTATTGACAAATGTGTCCTAGCGATTGTAAAAGAACTGTAAGCAAACCAGACGGTAGCAAACCAGACTGTACTTTTACAGATAGCCAGGGGCACACTTCAACACTAAAACATAATTTACAAACAAAGCATGTGTGTTTAGTGAGTCTGCCAGATCAGAGGCAGCAGGAATGTTGTTGTCCTGCTAAGTATTCAAAATGTAACTAATACTTTTGGATGTAAAACGTACATTATTTTCTTTAGGAATGTAGTAAAGTAAAAGACAAAAATATAAATAGTAAAGTACAGACACCCCAAAAAACTACTTAAGTAGTACCTTATAGTATTTTTACTGACCACTCCCAGACAGTCCTAGCAAAATTATTGCTTGGGAAGTTGCTCGTTGCTCTTTATTCGTTTTGACCATTTTACAGTAAGGTACTTAATTGTTACCCAGAAATAATTTGATATTGAGATACAACTAGCTGCATTGGACCTTTAAGCATATTCAGAAAAAGCAGGTGTTAAATATAGACCTGCTGTGTTGTGTTTGAACTGTGGAGGGATGCAAAATGGAGCTGCTGTGATGGTGAGAGCAGCCATCCCTCTGTGTGTGTGTGTGTGTGTGTGTGTGTGTGTGTGTGTGTGTGTGTGTGTGTGTGTGTGTGTGTGTGTGTGTGTGTGTGTGTGTGTGTGTGTGTGTGTGTGTGTGTGTGTGTGTGTGTGTGTGTGTGTGTGTGTGTGTGTGTGTGTGTGTGTGTGTGTGTGTGTGTGTGTGTGTGCGTACAAATGCCCAAAGAGCACTCTGAGTGCAATCTGGCACTCCAGAGTGACTTTATGAACACACCCAAAGTGACAGACAGTGACTCATTCAATACCAACTTGCACACTCTTGCCTGTATCTAGCTGATCTAGGGTGTTATATTTAGTCCAACAGTTGCAAACAAGAGTTTCTATTGGACAAATTCAGGTATGTTTATCCCCGTTTCGTTTGCTTCCATTTAATAAATGTTTTTCAACAGAATCGGTGGAATGAATGCACACCTGGCCACATGCAAACACAGTTCACTTTCATAGCAGCCACATACAAAAGGCTCATTGTATATATAATTCATTCTCGCATCTATCTACGTGCTCTCCACCTCTCACATTTTTTCTTCTCTTGTGGACATCAATGCACAACATATCAGCTGTCTGTGACCAGGCTGAAAAACCTTTTCAAGCCAAACCTTCATATCTTGACCGCTAACCACTAGACACAGTCTACATAATTGTCACATCACAGTCAACATAGCTACTAGAACTAACGCGTTAGTTAACCCACTACAATCATGCAGTACAGTGTACAGTCAGCAGCAAGCAGTTTAGCAGTTACAACGGTGGCAATAAATTAATCAAACCAAAAGCTTACCTTGCCCTCAAAGAGTTCCATTGTTGGATAGCCATAGCTAGCTAGCTAACATAGTATTGAGTAGGCTAAACTAGCTAGCTGCATTTGATGGTAGCTCAGTAAGTGAGAAAAAAATGACGACAAAATATCTCCTGATCTTTCTCTCTCTCTTGCTTCTCCCTAATTTTGGAAGAAATTAATTTGTTCAAAACTGTTCAACTATTGTCTTTCTCTCTCTTTGCATCAATTACTCACCACCTTTGATGCACTGCAGTGTTAGCTAGCTATTGCTTATGCTTTCAGTACTAGATAAATTCTCCAATCCTTTTATTGGGTCGACAATATGTCAGTTCATGCTGCAAGAGCTCTGATAGGTTTGAGGACGTCCTCTGGAAGTTGTCATAATTACTGTGTAAGTCTATGGAAGGGGGCATCCTAGGTTTTGTATTGAAGTCAATGTACCCAGAGGAGAACAGAATCTAGCTGTCCTTTGGCTACACCATGGTTCTACCCTACATAGTGCTGCTGAGACTACTGTAGACCTTCATTGCAAAACAGTGTGTTTTAATCCAGTGTTCCAGTGTTTTATTTGCTATATTGTATTTACTTTGCCACCATGGCCTTTTTTTGCCTTTACCTCCCTTACCTCACCTCATTTGCTCACATCGTATATAGATTTGTTTATACTGTATTATTGACTGTATGTTTGTTTTACTCCATGTGTGACTCTGTGTCGTTGTATGTGTCGAACTGCTTTGCTTTATCTTGGCCAGGTCGCAATTGTAAATGAGAACTTGTTCTCAACTTGCCTACCTGGTTAAATAAAGGTGAAATAAATCAATACAAATAAAATCAATTATTTGGTGGCCTGAATATATTTTGTATAGTTTAATCAAAAAAGGATTACACTTTTAATGTTTTACAATTTTTATTTTTATGAAATTCACTGAGAAGGATGGTCCTCCCCTTCCTCCTCTGGTGTGTGTGTGTATGTGTGTGCTTGCATGCTGCCATAGACCCACAGACATCTCCTTGTCCCTGTCTGTAATCCCAACATGTTTCTAGCAGACCACCATTGTTCCTGTTCCTAAGAACTCAAAGATAACCTGCCTAATCATCTATCGTCCCATAGCACTCATATCTGTAACCATGAAATGTTTTGAAAGGCTGGTCATGGCACCTATCATCACCATCATCCCAGACACCCTGGACCCACTACAATTCATATACCGCCCCAAAATATCCACAGATAACTCCATACTGCTCTCTCCCACCTGGACAAGAGGAACATCTATTTGGGAATGCTATTCATTGACTACAGCTCAGCTTTCAACACCATAGTCCCCTCCAAGCTCATCACCAAGCTCGGGACCCTGGGAGTGAACACCTCCTTCTGCAACTGGATCCTGGACTTTCTGATGTGCCGCCTCCAGGTGGTGAGGGTAAGTAACAACACATCTGCCATGCTGACCCTCAACATGGGGGCCCCTCGGGGTGCGGGCTTAGTACCCTTTTGTTCTCTCTGTTCACCCACGACTGTGTAACCATAAACTACTGCGGGATTATTTAAGATAATCTTTGAAGAGGATGTGTTTTCGGAAGATGGGCAGGGGACTCTGCTGCTGCCCTAGCTTCATGGGGAAACTGGTTTCACCATTGGGGTGCCAGGACAGAGAAGAGCTTGGACTGGGCTGAGCGGGAGCTGCCCTGCCGTAGGGGAGGGAGGTCCAAAAGACCAGCGGTGGCAGAACGGAGTTGGGGTGTAGAGTTTGAGCACAGCCTGAAAGTAGGGAGGGGCAGTTCCTCTTGCCTCTCCATAGGCATGGCCCTCCAGATCCTCAAAAAGGAAATTGTGCAATTTTATAACACATTTTGTACAATTCTATTCATTCTGCCATGGGGCAGGGAGACATTTTTGCCGTTCTAAAGCTAATTTTGTGCAATTCTACACATTTTGCCATGACTTATGCCATGTTAAAACCAATGGGGCCCTTTGGAGGTCAGTGCCCCTGGGAACGTGCCCTTCATGTCCGCTCGGTATTTGGCCATGATTACTACAATGATGATTACTACAAGTTTAGATAGCTGGCTACTCTAGCTGGCTAATCTGCATTGTTTGGAAAGGTCTCGTAAGTAAGCATTTCACAGTAAAGTCTTCACCTGCTGTATTTGGCTGTCGTGACTTGACATTAATCTGAAGACTGTTATTTCTCTAATCAACCTAAATATGTTTAATTGTTACCCGATTAAATGAATTATGTAATTATGTAACAATTAACTCATTAGGAATTGGGGCACCACGAGAGAGGTTCTTTAAAGAGTTGCCATCTCCCAAATTAAACTCTAATGGTCTTCACTCATTACATCTATAAATAGTCAACTTATTAACCTCATATCATCATTCTGAACAGTTGTAAACTCCTTGCATCTGCAAAAACCAGAGCCTTACTTATGACTCTTGCTACACAAATTGGTTTAATTATTTATATACTAGCTAACTAAATGGTAACACAGGATAAATATAAACACTTAATACATTAAAAACAGGTCCCTAGCGGACTGACAACAATATGGATGCTTGTTACAAAAGACATGGAGAGGGCAAGAAAGAGAGTGGGACAGAGACACATAATGTTGATACATTTAGAAACTACTCTCACTTATACTTTGCACACGAACCGCCGCTTGCTTGGAGTACGAAATCATGAATGTATTTAAGTAAAAGTTCCCTGGTTCGCCGTGTATCTCTCCTAACTGGGCCACCTTGGAAAGGGGGTTGAGCCTTTTTGCCGCATGCTTGTAAGGCTCTGATTGTCCAAAATGGTTCCGAAAGGTCTCCTACTATTGTTCTCCTCTGCAGTCGTCCGGTATCCGGTGACTTGTAGTGTGGTTCTGAACAGAACTACAAGTTTGTTCTCCTTCCATTAGCTCTGGAATATTCTTCTTTGAAGATAGGCTAGCCAGCCGTGTCGATGGTTCCCAGTGGAGTGATGAGAGTATGATGGTTTGAAAAGTGTAGTAGAATGTCCCACTTCAATTCGCTTTCCAAGATACTTTACTTAGGACAGCTAATCAGCCATACCAGTGATTGTCCGGGAGGTAACTTTATTGTCTCTACCTCGTGTTGAGATTCAGAGTTCAAACAACTTTAAACGTCAGCTGCAGCTCTACGTCTCTCTGGTCTGATATGTTAATTCTTAACCCATCATTTTATACAGTTCATTCAAAAGAGGCGGTTCCGTTAGGCTGACACGCTCTCTGACCTCATTCAAGAGGACGGTGACTAGACTACTTACTGTGCACAGTTACAGAAACTATTTCTTTAGAACGTGTTAGCGTTTTGGTGGGAAAGGTCTGTGAAACAAAGGCACATTCCTCTGGTGAATTTGGAGAGGGAAACCTGAATATTCTCTCATTGATTTACAACAGGGTGTGAGGTATTAACCCCCACCAGTTTCCTCCTCCTCCCTCTGCAGTTGAGTTAGTGTCTGGTTGAAGTTATTTATTGCAAAGCTGGCCTGACCAATTTGGATCCTCACAGGACAGTCATGACACGGCACATGTGACAAATACAATTTAAAAAATTTAGATTTTTGTGTGTGTGTCTGAGCAAGTGTGTGTGTGTGTGTGTGTGTGTGTGTGTGTGTGTGTGTGTGTGTGTGTGTGTGTGTGTGTGTGTGTGTGTGTGTGTGTGTGTGTGTGTGTGTGTGTGTGTGTGTGTGTGTGTGTGTGTGTGTGTGTGTGTGTGTGTGTGTGTGTGTGTGTAACTGAGACAAGGTCTGCATGTGCACAAAGTGTGTAAGATAAATAGGTGTCATGGCGGATGGAAGCAGGGCCAGGACAGACAAGACAGAACTCTGTGAGTGTGTTTTCCTGATTTATGGGCCACGCTTTCCATTCCTCGTCCCCTGGCCAAGTGCCCTTAAGAGGTGAGCAAAGGTTTTTGGTCACCCGTAGCACTCCATGAAAAGTGATTACATTGATATGTACTTTTATAAATAGTTCGCCCACATGTGCTTATTACCAGTTTCTTCAATTGCTCAAAACTCAAATAAGTCATAGATCTATTCCGTCTCTAGCTCCTCATCATTGAAACAGTGAGCCTGGTCTAAACTGAGCCTCTGGTGACATAATTGTAAGGACTTCTGTGCATAGAACAAAAGGCCCACATTTATTTTGAGCCAACATTCTCTCTCTCTCTCTTCTTCTTGGTCCCAGATTCTCCCTATTGTTCAGTCCAAGAGGTCTACTTTCGTGCTCCGGTGGATCAAAATAACCAGCAGCGACACAGCGTTGTAAACAGGAAACAGGACAAGAGTTGTGTTTGTGCATATGACTATGCATGTGTGTGTGTGTGTGTGTGTGTGCGTGTGCGTGTGCGTGTGCGTGTGCGTGTGTGTGTGTGTGTGTGTGTGTGTGTGTGTGTGTGTGTGTGTGTGTGTGTGCGTGTGCGTGTGCGTGTGCGTGTGCGTGTGCGTGTGCGTGTGCGTGTGCGTGTGCGTGTGTGTGTGTGTGTGTGTGTGTGTGTGTGTGTGTGTGTGTGAACCTCCCGCAAGCCAAGAAGACCACTGGGAGGAAGTGACAAAATAGGAATCCAAAAATAATATTCACTATGTTTCATTTTTGGCAATAATAATATTTGACATCAAGTTTTACAATGAAGCTGGGAAAAAAATTATCAATTTACAAGGAGCAGTTTGGCCATTATTTGAACAAGGCAGAAAAAAGGTAGGGCGTATTGGAGAAGAGCCAATTGAAATGTGAGGAACAACAAGGTTAGGAAGCTGTAAAGGTTACCTTCTTATTTTAGCCATAGTAGAGAAAGGAAGGCATCCCTAAGGAAGATCATCAAAGCCATAAGATAAATTAGATAGTTTTGTTATCATCACTGTCATTTCAGAGTGTGGCAAAAGAACCACGTGCAAACAGCTCTCTGAGTGACATACTTAAAGGGGCATTCAGTAGCTGCTACATCCATTTCTGGACTTATAAATTAATGATATGTACCCTGTCATGTTTTGTCATATATTGTCATGTCTTGTCCCTGTGCTTTCTCTTCTATTCGTTTCCCCCTGCTGGTCTTATTAGGTTTCTTTCCCTCTCTCTCTATCCCTCTCTCTCTCTATTGTTCCGTTCCTGCTCCCAGCTGTTCCTCATTCTCCTAACTACCTTGTTTGCTCTTTCACACCTGTCCCCTATTTTGCCCTCTGATTTAGTCCCTATTTCTCTCTTCGTTTCTGCTTCTGTCCTTGTCGGATCCTTGTTTGATGTTTGCTGTTCGCTGTGTACTTGTTCCGTCCTGTCGTGTTTTTGCCTTCATCAGATGCTGCGTGTGAGCAGGTGTCTCTATCAGCTACGGCCTGCGCCAACCCGAAGTGACCTGCAGTCTGTGGTCGCTTCTCCTGTTGTTCCCCTCTACAGACTAGAGGATTTCTGTTATTCCTGTTTGGACATTACCTGTGAAAGATTTCAGGATTAGTCGTTTTCTGTTAAGACTGGAATAAACTCTGTTTCTGTTAAGTCGCTTTTGGGTCCTCATTCACCTGCATAACATACCCATAGATTCTTGAAGAATATAACTTATAAATGCCTCATGAGCTTAATTCAACTGTTGTACCCCATCAGAACTGAAAATATAAGCTTGTTTACTCCAATGTTAGTAAATTAAGTAAATGCAAACAAAAACTATAAAGCCTCAAAACATGATTAAAACTATCATTTTTATATTATTGATGGTCAGTCCTTTTACCGAAACAGTGGGGGAGACAACACTTTGTTATTGTTTCAACTGCTGATTGGCCCTTTAACATACTCTTGGCTATTTTTATCTTTATGCCAAGCCATCTAATGTTTTGGTTATTTATCAGTAATACTACAGCAATGTATTCAGTTGATATTTTGCAAAGGCAAAAAAAATGACATGGGAATGTGGCAGCACCTAAGAATATGGTGTATATATTTTTGTACTTCAGTGTTTACATAGCTGTAATGCGGTGTGTGCTGGTGGCAGGGAAGTCAGGCACAGGAGAATAAACTTGGTAAAAACGGAGCTGTTTAATAAACATTCAAAAAACCTCCGAAAACCAAAGTATACAAAAATAACATAATAGGGTGTAAAACCCGTCGCACACCAGAACAAATAACACACCTACATACAACAAACAATCTGACAAGGACATGAGGGGAAACAGAGGGTTACAACATGTAATGAATGGGATTGGAACCAGGTGTGTAGGAAGACAAGACAAAACAAATGGAAAATGAAAAATGGATAAATGATGGCTAGAAGGTCGGTGACGTCGATCGCCTTACACCGCCCGAACAACGAGAAGAACCGACTTCGGTGGATGTCGTGACAATAGCATCCTTACCAAATAAAATAAAATGTTATTGGTAACATACACATATTTAGCAGATGTTATTGCGGGTGTAGCTAAATGCTTATAGCAAAGATCCAATGCCCCCGGCTTGCTCTGTGGAATTGTGAAACTAACTGCTAAAAGGAGAAGGAATAGAGATTTATCATGAGGGTGAGTGACAACACTGACAACAACGTCAGCGAAGAGGAATTAGTAGATTTCACAACTCATAACTGGTTTAATGTACTTCAAAAGCCCTGAACATCAGTCCTACGCTGTAAACCAGACACTGGTCGTCATTCTCATGCCCCTCCTCTCTGATTCACCTGAAAGCACGTGAAGCACGTGAAAGCTGAGGACAGCACTCCCCTGGAGAAACAGAATGGGGATTGTGTAATGTTAGTTGTGACTCTCTATTTGTACCTATGGTGTGGAGTGGAAGGTGCTGTATGTAGCCAATGATATGAAGGTGTCAACATTTGTTTTCAAGAAGACATAATTCAATTAATAATACTCCGGGAATACTATATATGTTCAAAACATTTAGAAAATAATCTACACTATACCAATTACCAGGAAACGTTGCTTTAACATTCCCATTCTGTCGACCTATGCTCACACCACAAGAGGATGGTGGCACCTTAATTGGGGAGGACGGGCTCGTGTTAATGGCTGGAGCGGAATCAGTGGAATGGTATCAACTACATCAAACACATGGTTTCCATATGTTTGATACGATTCCGTTTGCTCTGTTCCGGCCATTATTATGATCCTTTCTCCCCTCAGCAGCCTCCACTGGCCCACACACCACTACGTGTGCGACGGCACACACACATAGGCAACCACAAGCCCACTCTCCTGCATCAACTCAAGAAATTCTGAGAATGATAAAGCACACAGGCTGTTTGAGCAATACCAGCAATACCCTGAGTACAGTATTGACCTTTCAACCCTCCTATAGGGTTACATGCTGGCTGTTCCTGACACAGACATGACTTGTTCTGGCCATGGATAGTTACTACTATGCCTCCGGGCAAACTGTAAGGACGATACAATTAAGCTAAGCTAAGACATCAATCTGGTAACAGTATGAAACGGTAGTGCTTTGTTTTGAGTACAATGGATTTGCTATGCCTCTTACATGTCTAAACAATTATGACATCCAAGACATTAGTTTTGCATCTCTAGTAATGAAGTATGTAAATAATCTCAGTAATTCTATGTGAAGCCTGGACATTCTTACTTTAAGGGGACCCCAGGCAGTGTCTAATGTACATAGAGAAAGTCTGAGCAGGCCAGAGGAGCCAAGTATGTGTTATGTCTGTCAGCCATCAGCATACCATCCCATTGCTGGCTTGCCTCTGAAACTAAGCAGAGTTGGTCCTGGTCAGTCCCTGGATGGGAGACCAGATGGTCCTGGAAGTGGTGTTGGAGGGCCAGTAGGAGGCTCTCTTTCCTCTGGTCTAAAATAATTAATATCCCAGGGCAATGATTGGGGATATTGCCCTATATAGGGAGCTGTCTCCATGTGGTCACTAAAGATCCCATGGTAGTTATTGTAAGAGTAGGGGTGTTAACCCTGGTGTGCTGGCTAAATTCCCAATCTGGCCCTCATACCATCATGGCTACCTAATCATCCTCAACTTCCTATTGGCTTATTCCTCTCCCCTGTAACTATTCCCCAGGTTGGTGCTGTAAATTACAACGTGTACTCATTCAACTTATCTGATAAAAATAGAAATCCAAACACCTTCTCCCCTGTCCTGAGACTTCCTTGGCTATCTTTTGGCTTATTACTGTGATGAGCTGAGTCTAGGAAGTGTTACGGTAGACAAAGTTAACAAAGCCAGGCGGCGGAGGCTATTTCAGGGAGAAGACTAAGCTAAGGATAGGGGCCAGAGATAGGACCTGGGGGTGGTGGTGGTAGGATAGGGACAGGACATAGAACCTGGGGGTGGTGGTAGGTCAGGAGTCAGAGACAGGACCTGGGGGTTGTAGTGGTAGGATAGGGATAGGAGCCAGAGATAGGACCTGGGTGAATGGTGGTGGTGGGACAGGAACCAGAGATTGTACCTGGGGGTGGAGTGTGGTCTTCCACTAGTCCTCTAAGTGTTTATGTCAAAAGGCATTAGGCATGTGTTAATGTATCAATTGTCTATACAAAAAAATACAATAGACAGTTTAGTTTATTAAGACCATCATCACTAAAATTACTGGGTTCATACACAAACATACAATAGACAACACAATACAAAGCAATTCACGAAATGCAAGACAACATATTCTGACAAATAGGCATAGAAAGGATGGGTCCCCAGATCCTCAAAAAGGTCTACAGCTGCACCATCGAAAGCATCCTGACTGGTTGCCTCACCGCCTGGTATGGCAACTGCTTGGCATCTGACCGTAAGGTGCTACAGAGGGTAGTGCGTACGGCCCATACATCACTGGGGCCAAGCTTCCTGCCAGCTAGGACCTATATACTAGGCGTGTCAGAGAAAAGACCCAAAAATTGTCAAAGATTCCAATCACCCAATTCATAGACTGTCCTCTCTGCTGCCGCACGGCAAGCGATACCGGAGTGCCAAGTGTAAGACCAAAAGGCTCCTTAACAGCTTCTACCCCCAAGCCATTAGACTGCTGAACAATTAACCAAATGGCCACACAGACTATTTACTTTGACACCCCCCCTCATTTGTTTTTACACTGCTACTACTAGCTGTTTATTTTCTATGCATAGTTACTTTACCCCTACCTAAATGTACAAATTACCTCGACTAACCCCTGCACATTGACTCTGTACCGGTACCCCCTGTATATAGCCTCGTTATTGTTATTTTCTTGTGTTACTTTTTATATTTTTTTTACTTAAGTTTATTTGTTAAATATTTTCTTAACTCTTTCTTCAACTGCATTGTTGGTTAAGGGCCTTGTAAGTAAGCATTTCACGGTAAGGTTGTATTCGGCGCATGTGACTGTAACGACATTCAGAGGAAGAAGGTGAGGACCAAGGTGCAGCGTGGTACGTGTTCATATTATTTATTCGAAACTGAACACTAAATGCAAAATAACAAAAGGAATAACCGAAACAGTTCTGACAGGTGATACAACCACTTAACAGAAAACAACTACCCACAAACACAGGTGGGAACAGGCTACGGTCAGGACGTGACAGACTGTCATGTTCACTGTCTTCAAACCCCCTGTCATAGATGAGCCAAGGCACAGCGTGCAGCGTGCAAGTAATTCCACATCTTTTAATAAAGTCAAACTTTCACCAAAAAAAAACAGGTAAACAGAAACCGAACGTGACGCGAACGTGACGCACACAAACACACACAGAATATAAATAATTACCCACAACATAAGTGAGAAAAAGGCTGCCTAAGTATGATTCCCAATCAGAGACAACGATAGACAGCTGCCTCTGATTGGGAACCACACTCTGCCAAACACAAAGAAATAGAAAACATAGAATGCCCACCCAAATCACACCCTGACCTAACCAAATAGAGAAATAAAACTTCTCTCTATGGTCAGGGTGTGTTAGTGACAAATAACGTTTGATTTGATTTGAGATATGTAGCTAGCTACAGTACATAACAAACAAAACAACATTTGATCAGTAATTTCTTTTAAGTATGTTTGTTTCTAGTGAGTTGTGGTGTCTATTTTAGTCCTTGCCAGTGCTTAAAACAACATGGTGGTATGTGAATGTCTTGTTACCACTGTTTGTTTCTGTGTTTGGAGGATGGGGGTTCAATACTAATAGAGTTAATAGGTAATGCTTTATTTTACAAACCTGTTAGAGCTAGTTTGGTATTTACCCGAAAAGTATGTCACAATATATAGATACTTTCTGATACTTATTTCAAATCATTTAATAACACAACTGTAAACTACCTGGCATGAAGTACAGTCGTGTCCAAAGGTTGAGAATTTTCACAGTCTGCTGCCTCAGTTTGTATGATGGCAATTTGCTTATACTCCAGAATGTTATGAAGAGTGATCAGATGAATTGCAATTAATTGCGAAGTCCCTCTTTGCCATGAAAATGACTGTATCCCCAAAAAACATTTCCACTGCATTTCAGCCTTGCCACAAAAGGACAAGCTGACATCATGTCAGTGATTCTCTCGTTAACACAGGTGTGACTGTTGACGAGGACAAGGCTGGAGATCACTCTGTCATGCTAATTGAGTTTGAATAACAGACTGGAAGCTTCAAAAGGAGGTAGTTGGAATTATTGTTCTTCCTCCATGGTTACCTGCAAGGACACACACGCCATCATCATTGCTTTGCACAAAAAGGGCTTCACAGGCAAGGATATTGCTGCCAGTAAGATTGCACTTAAATCAACCATTTATTGGATCATCAAGAATTTCAAGGAGAGCAGTTCAATTGTTGTGAAGAGGGTTTCAGGGCACCCAAGAAAGTCCAGCAAGCGCCAGGACCGTCTCCTAAAGTTGATTCAACTGCGGGATCGGGGCACCACCAATACAGAGCTTGCTCAGGAATGGCAGCAGACAGGTGTGAGTGCATCTGCACGCACAGTAAGGCAAAGATTTTTGGAGGATGACCTGGTGTCAAGAAGGGCAGCAAAGAAGCCACTTCTCTCC